>NC_052481.1:19715608-19809960 GCF_009730915.1 Dioscorea cayenensis subsp. rotundata | reverse complement strand
TCTATCTATCTATTGATCGATCGGGTTTCAATGGTAAGCGAGTGCCGCTCCGGTTTCTTCGTCTCTGAATCTTCTTTCTTTACTTTGTCGTTGATGAGAGATCTTTCGGCGTTGAATCGCTTCAATCTGTAATTCTTAGGATTTCATGCAATTTTTGGTCCACTGAAATCTAGAGACAGTTGATAAGGATTGATGCATATGTTTTCGATTTGTTGCTTTTGTGTTTTCTCCAGAGAGTCCGCATTGGCGATCAGCCAAAGCTCGTAATTTGCTTGATCTGTTGCTAATAGTGAAGAATGTTGGTGAAATCAAAAGGAAAATAGCCAGAGAATTTTTGGTTATCTAGGAAAACATATCAGCAAATAAAAGAGATGTTAGAATTAGTGTTATGTTAAGGACCATAGATGGGCAAAGCTACGATTTTGCATTATTTTTGTATAATTCTCTAGTTATAAAATTTCCTTGACTTTTGTTGTGGTTTATGATAGCTTGAGTTTTGATAAATTGTGTCTATGTCTTCTTCCTGCTTTATTTACTTATATGATCTCAAAATACCATGTGACGTGGTGACTTTAATTGATCTGTGCCACTTTAATAATGTCCTAACGAGCCACCTATTATGCTTTGGAAAGTCGTATGATATTTCAATGCAGGATGAGTCTACTTGATATGCAAGGTACCGAGAAACAAGTATTTGATGTAGGATTGCTTTGTTGAGGATCATGGCTTTGGATGGATGCAGGAGGTAGTTTCTCTTATTGTGTCTTTTTCTTCTATTGTAAACAGAAGTCTTTTATTTGATACTGCTGCTCTTTTGCGGCACTCTAGGCTTTTGATGATAGGACTAATGTCTATAATCATAACTATCACTATCGCCCGTACCACTTATTTTCCTGCTTCTTTTAAGTATTATACATAATGAAACTAGGCTCAGTAGACAAAAATAGTGCATTGGTTTATGTAATTGTCCTATGATTGCCTTAAAATAGCTGAATTCAATCAAACATTGCAATCTTTATTGCCCTACTGGAATGATTGGCACAAATTTGGATATGTGGCGTATGTCTGTGTACTTGGATAAACATAGTTTTTAGTTTTATGCAGTTTGTATTTGTAATCAGGTTTATTTTTAGCATTGCATTTGCGTATTCTCAAAATGATGTGAGCATTTAACAGATAGGTTGGTTTTCCATTGACGTTGGCATCAAAATTTAAGTGGTATTGCTAATATTACTTTTCTCTCGAGTGGGAAGAGCGCTTCTCATTTCCCAGTTAAATGCATTCATGTCCTTTCTAAGCTGTGCATCAATGTTCTGCTTATTGAGTCTATGCAGGATATGCATTATTAAATTCAAAAGCCTCTCCCTATGTTGATACACTAGTTGATAGTTAGATTTCATTCATTTTTTCTTTTTAGAAAAATCTTATTTATGTAAAAATTCTATATGTACATATTACCTGCTCATGATTCACATGCTTGTGCTTCTTTGATATTGATGTTTCAGTGATGATGTGTCTCTAGAGGGGCTACAAAAGGAGCTAGAAGAATGCAAAAATGATGAAGTGAGTAGCTCAGATACTGATCTTTTGAAACGGCTACAAAATTTTTTTTCTTTTCCAAATACCATTTCTTTTTTACTAATATTTGGTAACTCTGTTCTCTGATAGCACAAAATTGAACAAATATTTATTGTTTAGTGGATATTAGAGCTGTGTATTGCAGTTAAATGGTCTGTACAGATCTTGTGTATTGTTTAGCCAATAAAGTTTTTGCTTGTAGCTTCCATATTTGTTTGGTTGGTTGTTTACATTTATAATTCATCATTATCATTGTTACAACTGTTTTTAGCATCTGTTTACATTTTAAGTGGAGTACGGGATTTGGAATATCTTGTGCTTCTCTGCTTGTTGTATAGTTGAGCCATTGCCACTCTAAGAAGTCAATCCTATCTGTTATACTATTCAGCTATCCATCTCAATAGTTTAATATGTTTGAAGGCTTTGATAACTGAGATAGGGGTGCTTTTTAATTTTACATTTCAGGAAAAACCATGTTTATTTTGTTTCCCTTTAATTTGCTTCCTCACAAATCTTTCAGATGCGCAAACAAAGGCCTGCAAAATGATTCAAAAGAAACAAGTTTCCACTTGTGATTTCTTGATTTTGATTGAAGCACTTTCAATTCCTTAATGATTTTAACTAAATAGTTTTTATCAATGAAATTTGAATCTAAAAGGAAAAAAAAGGCTTGGTTCATCAATATGATATTTTTAAGTGTTCTGTTTCTCTGTTCATATCCATGTGCCAATTTTTGAATAAGTTTGTCTTATCAGACCTTATTAATTAATTCCCTATTCATGTTGTAGGAAGTGTCTGACATTCTTGCAAAAGGAACAAAACTTAGGGAGCACACCACGGGTGTGGCAAAGAATGTTCACTCGGTTGAATTAGACTCCATTCAGGTTAGAATACTTCCGTGGGAGATTGTTAAAGACTGTGGAAGGAATTAACTACTGTTAATTGTTGAGTGTCCTTTGGATCTATAATGATAAAAGATGCTGAGCACAATGATGCAATCATATCTTTGTTCTAGAGTTTCTCAGTCGCGTGAATGTGTTGTTCATTGTGTGTGCGCATGTCGGTTTATCTATGGAGTTTCTTCTCTCAGTAATGCATTATTACATCAAAGAGGTGATAACTTGAGTGCGTACTGCATGGTCAAAATCTGTGATTGTTATTGCATTTTATCACAGATTTAGGTGAATCTAAAAATGAATATCTTAATTTTCTGTGAGGATGCTTTTCTCTTTTTGGTAAAAATCATTTTTAATGATGCTTTTAGGTACACAGTGGCTGACTGGTGGCAAACTGCTGAGTTAGATGTAAATTTTTTGAACATCAGTTTACTACTGAATGCTTTCTAGTCACTAGTGTACAGACATGGCCTCTCATCATGAATCTAGATTACATAAATTTTTCCTCTTGAGTGGTTATATATTTGTTGTCTATTAGGATTAGATTATTTGCCTGCATATTGAATTTTAGTTCTTAAACACGTGTTATTATTGTCACAGAAGGAACTTCATTTCCAGTTTTGGTGCAATGTAATATTTTTTGTTAGTACCATTATTCTGTAGTGTTCTAGTATGAAAAGCTTATTCTTCTTTGAGTTTTTGTTATAACCAAAGTCTTTGTTGTAAGGCTGAGATTGGTTCCATAAGCTCTAAGATAACATCCAAGAGAAGTCAATGGAATGGGTCTGAGATTGAAAACATCTGGAAGTTATGGACTGAACTCTCAGTCAGGCGTATAATGTTGTCTTACTGTTTGAGATCAATAATGAGGTTTTTATATATTGAAGACTACTAGATAACAACAAACCTAAAGATCTATTTTGGTTACAAAAATAAAATATAGTATAATTTTATTATGTAGAAGTGCAAAATGAATTATTCATGAGTGTGGCGTATTTTATTAACTATAGAATGAGTGTTTGGTTAATAAAAATAAAAATTATTACATAAATTATTACAATGAGAAAATAATTTGTAAGCTGATTTGGCGATCGTAGGAACCAGCCGGCGGGACACGTGGTGGACTATCGGCAGGTCGCCGGACCGCCACGCACTTTACAATAAAAAAATATTCCACTTTGAGTGAAATAGTTTTTATGCCATAACTACAATATGTAGTATTTCCTTAGTCTAAAGTAAAAACACTACGCAATCTTGTGATTTATGAAGATTTTGTAATACATAAGATCACATTGCTATATAATTTTTATTAAACTTATTTCTGCCAATTGGTACATCTTAAAGATGGTGCTCTAGTGTCAAAAGCAATTTCTCATGTCAGTTTTTGTTTCTGAGGCCCCGTGCAAATCAGAAAACTTTACATAATGTGTGTTTGATGTATCAATAATTGAGGCATGACAATTCCGATGGTCTACTAGAGTCCTATGTATGGTTGCCCTTATTTTGACGCTACACTCATTGTTAATTGATCTCGATGGATCTACACTGCCATCTCCTTTTAGCTTGGTTTGTAATTTGTTTTCTTCATCTGCTTCTTTTAACTTTTTAGAAAAATGTGACCATTTGAGGTTGCTATGATTGATGGAATTTTGTGGGACATCTTACCATTCCTATATTTAAGTTTGCGCAAACAAGTGAAGTTTAGGCGCATGCATCTTCTGATCAAGCAATAGGTCACATTTTGAACACATTTCTTTGGCAATATTGATTAGATAATTGTAAATTAAAATACTCTGTAATGCAAGATATGTCATTGTTCACATCCATTTTCTATATTGTGATTGGTTAATGCGATGACTGATATTATTCTTATTCTAAAAGTAATGGCTGACAATTTGCTCCACAAAACTATCCCAAAGGAAATAATTGCATAAGTAGTTTGAATTAGTCAACTGCTCTATATTTCTTAATAATCATTCTTCCCTGGTATGCCTAGCTTCATGATCATTTGACTTTTACATTTTTGACATACCTTTTTTTTTTTTGTATGTTCCTGTTTTGTTCCTTATGATAAATTGTTCTACAGGCTGCCGTATCAAAATTGACAAAATTTGTTGAAGACATTATTGTTCTGCCAGGAATGGTTGATATAATTGTTGATGAAGAGGTTCTGTCATCATCCCCTCTATATTCAATTTGATTGGTGTATTTATGTGTTCATCATGAATACATTTTATTTACCCGGAAGAGTACTATGCTTGTCTGAATTTTGAAATGTGTTTTTAAAAATCTCAAGACCATATTTATTTTGCTTTTAACTCTCATTGATAATATCTATTTGTGAATGTTAAGTCGTGAGGTAGCATATTTTTGGAAAAGAGCACATTAAGATTATTAATTTTTTTTGGAATAAAATATTTGCTTTACTTGATATATTTTTGAATATGGTATATCTCGTATAATCAAATTTTCAAGAAATATCTTTCTGATGTCAACATGATTATGAGTTACAGTCTTTCAACTGCCTTATGCTGCTATTGTAAGTCCGAACATAAGCAGGCAGTTTTTGTTGGTTGATAAGAAGTCATGACAGCTAGCCAGTGTTTTTGAATGAATTCCTATAATTTAATGAGATTAGCTAACTGGCACTCTTTCTTTTAAAGAGAATTAATACTTAATATTTTGCTCTTCTGAAAGGGGCCAGTGCATTACTCTTTTAATTGCCCTATAGGACTACTTTACTTTTAGCTATTTACTGTCTTTCAGGTCAGTGAAGAGTACTTAAAGACTCTAGAATCACTAAGCAAACAGTTGAAATTTCCTGAAGTTGATTCCATGGTTAAACCATCAAAAGCTCTAAAAGATGTTCAGTCAGAACTGGAAAAGGCTTCAGCAACAGAGCAGTCTCAAGGTTTTGAACTAGATGAAATAATGCTTGTGTATTGTTTTTCATTCCTATTTTCATTGCTATAGGATTTATTATGTGGAAACTTTTTGGATTTTGAACTTTTTCACATCTGCAAATGTCAACTTTAGTACTAGTTAGGAACATTTTTACAAGGGTTGCTTGTTCTTGACTTTTCTATTCTGTTTGAGGGATAATATTGGATGGCTGGCTGTTCTAAGTCAGTGTGAGGAACATCAAATTAAGTAAAAGTATTTTTGGGTGTGAAATACCTTCAAGTTCAATTTTGACATGATTGGAATTTATTTGAAATGATAATCTGTTTGATTGCCAAATGAACATTTGGTCACTCGCTATGGTCACTGATGGAACCCTCTTGTACACCAGTGATGTGCGTATTTTATTAATGGAGATAACAGGGTGCTTTTAAATGTATATTTTTTGAACAAGTCATACTTGTTGAGTCAAAAATCAGTTTCGGCAAATTTTACGTGTTTTATTGATTCTTGTTGCATAGTACCCAGGCTTGCAATTTTGTTTCATTCTTTCCATTCGATATATTTTTTTGTGGTGTGTCTACTTGGAGATAATTCACAAAAGCGACATAATAGGCATGTGATTAGTTATGATTATACATTTTTCTTGATTTTCAGAACCACTAATGGTGAAACTTTCTTTCAAAAGGTATTTGAGTTCATTGTGCAAAAATACATGCCTTGAGAAATTTAAAAAACAAGCGTCCAGATCCTGCAGCACAGTATTCTTCTTAAGTATAAGTAAGATTTCTTTCCACATATTGATTCCATTCCATATCTGTTTTTGATTTATCTTTTTGTATAGTGTTGATTTAATTTGATTGTCATGTCGCTTATCTGGTTTTGCCTAGTGCTTAGTATTATCAAATTATGTATGCCCTTCATCATAAAGCTTCTGGTGATCTTATTGATATATGTTTGTATTTTTAAGAAATAGAATTCATGCTGCACCACATCACGAGATTTCACAGTATTTTTCTGCATATGTTTCCTGATTCTACTCTTGTCTCATAGTTGTAACATTTTTCTTTTTAACAAAAAGCAATTCTGTAAAGGACCATCAGTTCATCAGAAATGTGATGTGCCTTAGTTATTTGAGATGCCAGGATATTTTTCTTGAGTCCTTGTAGCATAGCTACATGTGTCCAACAAACTTTTCATAAAGTGCATAGTTGTGTTTGAAACCAGTAAGCTTCTCAGTTTTTTTGCTGATCACTTTGATGTTAGATATTAACACAATGCTTGCGATGGTTGTCCTTTCCATATTATTGTCATGTTGGCAATATAATAGTTGCAGCTAGTTTGCTGCTTACTCTTTTACAAGAATTTCTTGATTGTATTAAATCTTTTTACGTGCATTGATATTGCAGGTGCTTGATTATTTTTCTTAAAGAACATGGTAGGAGATATATAATGAGGTTAAAGGCAACATATATTGATACAATGAGCAAGGTAAATGTTCTTGAAACTCTGTTACATTCTTCCTTTATAAATAAAAGATGGGAAGTGAAGCTTGGCCATAATCATCAGAAATTAGCCCAGTTAGTTTGGTCAAACTTTATTTTTTGTTTAGTATCTATATTATTTTTCATCATGTATGCTTTTCTCACGAAACCCTCCATTTTTTACATAGTTCATTTCAAGTCCTATGGTATTTTGAAACTAGATACTTCTACAAATTGTTCTTGCTTTTGTCTTATCGTTTATAACAGCACATCTTTTTGGCACTTTTCAACTTTTCCTTCTTTTTACACCAGATCTTAAGTGCTCATTTTCGTGCATACATACAAGCCATGGAGAAATTACAGCTGGATATAGCAACATCAAGTGATTTGATTGGGGTTGAGACCAGGAGCACAGGACTTTTCTTAAGAGGGAGAGAACCTTTGAAGAATCGTTCAGCTGTTTTTGCATTGGGGGATAGGATTAACATTTTAAAGGTGTTTTTCTCGTAGACTCTCTGATAAAGATCTTTTTCCACCTTTTTGGGTGCATTTTAATATTTTTGATCCAGAGTTATGAATATGCATAATGCATATAAGCGTGAACAAGTACTTATGTTTCTTGCACTTTAAAAATTTTTAATTTTTCCTTACAAAGAGCAAAAGCTTGCTAGTCTTCCCACAAGGCAATAGAATGAACATTTCCCTTTGCTATCTTTGCATCCTCATTTCTGGAATATGAGTGCATCAAAGGCATGTCTAAGTTCAGAATTTGTAAGGATGGGCTTGGGGTCCAGGGTTTTATTTGGGGGGAAGAAGGGAATTAGTTAATCAATCCATGGGCCTTATTTAATGATTGATTTCAGGATGCTCTCTTCCGTAATCTTTTCATGCTGGTTATGCATTGTTACATGGCCCTCTTAAGTAGTTACTGTGCCCATTTGATCACTATGCTTGTCTTGATGCTCATATTCTCATAACAGCAAGTATAGTTGAACATCAGGCAATTTCATGTCATATGACCACAGATGAAATTCTAAAATTTTGTTTTACGCTGTTAGGAAATTGATCAGCCGGCATTGATCCCACATACAGCTGAAGTGAATTCTCAAAGATATCCATATGAAGTTTTGTTTAGGAGCCTGCACAAACTTCTGATAGATACTGCTGCTTCTGAGTAATGATGCATTTTGTTAGTGAATTTTATTGAAGTGGTCTTTGAGTGCTTGACTAACAATTTTTTTTGTTGCACTGCAGATATCTTTTTTGTGATGATTTCTTTGGAGAAGAATCTATATTCTATGAAATCTTTGCAGGTATCTAGCACTCATTTATGTTCTCTGGCCTTAGAATGGCTTTACATGAGAAATTATATAGCCGGCCTCTTTAAAGTCCATATTAAAGTTAATTGTGTGTATAAAAGCATATTGTGAATTATGGCACAAGAAAATAACCTTGATGGTTCTTTATTTTCTTTTTAGGACCATTTGCTGTTCTTGATGAACATTTCAATGTGGTACTTCCAAATTGTTATGATGCCCTTGGTTTGATGCTTATGATACACATCATTCATCAGCAGCAGGTTAGTCAGTTTCTTTTTGCGTTGGTCAACACTTAAACAGGAATATGTCTGATATATGTTATGCAAGTCTACAAGCTTAAGATAAGGAAGCAAAAGGCCAAGGTTCATTGTTGCTGAACTGGATCTGCACAATATGGATTTGATAAAAATTTCAATTTTTGTGCACAGATGGTCATGTTCAGGCGGCAAATTCCATGCTTGGATTCATACCTCGACAAGGTGTGACACGTTTGACTTATGAAATGACTTGAGAAGTTCTTAGTGGTAGCCCATCACCATTTTTTTTGGTTACTTATTCATTAAGTTATTTTTAAAAGACTACTTGGCTTTATGATTATTCATCTTTTTCGATGAGTTTTGATTCCTTTTGTTGCTTTCACAACATAATTTGTCTTTGCATCTAACTCCCTTCAACTTTACTTAATAAAAAATCTACAGGTCAATATTTCTTTGTGGTCTCGTTTCAAATTGGTATTTGATATGCATCTCAACAGTCTACGAAATGCCAATGTAAGTACATTATGGGTAGATGATGTCCATCCTCACTATGTAATGCGGCGCTATGCTGAATTCATAGCATCCCTTGTGCACCTCAACGTTGAACATGGAGATGGTCAGGTAGATGGGTACAATCTCTCATCTTTATTATTCTCTGTTAGTATATGAAGAGACTACCTACATATTGAGTTTGTTACCTGTCACTAAAATAGATTCAGTTGGTTTAAACCCTTTATCATGATTTCTCTGTGATTTCTACCATTGCAGCTTGATCTGAACTTTGAAAGATTAGAAATGGCAATTGACGACCTGCTCATTAAGCTCGCCAAAACTTTCACAAAGCCAAAGTTGCAAACCGCATTCCTGATAAACAACTATGATCTGATAGTTGCTGTATTGATGGTTAGGGCTCGTGTCTTTTCTCAATCTGTACATCTTCACCTTTTGTACTCCTTTGCTTTTGTTAAAGTTTGTTGGAAACTTGTTGAAGAATGTACCTGGAGGTGGAAGAACAATGATATACTTTGGGAAACTGCTAGAAAGCAACATTTGCATATTTGCCGTAAGTATTTGCACCATTTAGTGCAAAACGCTTTCTGTTCATGTATTTTATACTTGATGAATACAATGGATTGGTGAACCATATTTGATAAATAAATGCAGGAAGAAATGCTGCTTGAGAATTTCAACGATCTAATCAAATTTCTGAATTCATGTGGCGGTAAGTTTAGCTAAAACCAAATTCTTATATGACCATGTCATTCATCATAGATAATTCAAGTACTTGATGTGCATATTATTTGATCAGCCGGAGAATCAAGCTCCGGTGCAGAGAAGCCTTAGGCCACTGATCTTGAACCGCTGGTGAGGGATTTTTTGAGCAGACGGGAAGCTGCTATAGAGCTGATGAACAAGGACGTCATCACATTTTTCAGCAACTGTTTGTGCGGCGGAAGAAATATTATGGACGTGGCTACCATAAAGCTGCACGTTTATTATGGAAGGCTCAGAGAGTGTGCTAGGAGAATGGAAGGCTCCTTTGATTGCAGGGATCCGTTGCCAGTATTTCGCTTATCTTATAAAGATAAATATTTTAAGATGGTTTAGGTATTATTCTTGTTTTTAATACACTCATTAGGAAAAATGGCAAATAGATACCTTTTCTGTTTTTTTTTCCTTTTTTTGTTTTCTCCTTTAAGTGGGCATTGGATGTTGTTTCTCTGATTTGAGTATATTGCCGATCAATTTAGTTGATCTTTGTTTCTACTAATGTTTGCTTTGGTAACAAATGGCGAGAGAATTAGTTGATATGTAGTTTGATCATTTGCATTTGAGCTGTGGAAACAGACTGTTGTGGAAAGGAGGTTCTGTTTGATGGGTGTGTATCCTTTTCAAATGAAATCATATTTGCATGTTTAATCTCGCAGGGAGTGGTCATTTGTTGTGATCATGGTAGAGTTATAAAAAAGTGTTTGTGGTTAGGTTTTGGTGGGACTGTATATCAAGCAATGTGTTTGTTGAGAACTCGAAGGTTTGGCTTGGTTTTCTAAAGCTCATGAATAACTCATTTATAATTTTATAGTGAGGTTGGTTTATAGGAATATGCAAGAAACACGTTTATCATTAACAAGCCTATTTATAAAAATCAATACTAAAATTGTTTCATAATTTTATTAATAAGCTCAAAATATAAAGCATTTTTTCAACTGTTTATTGTAATATCAGTGATGGTCATATATGAGATCATTAATATTAATGTGTTACAAAAATATTACATGCCCTTTTAGTATGTACAATTAAGGTAAGATCAGTTTATAATTTTTATTATAAAAAAGTTTAATATTATTTTAAAAACAATAGATTGAGTTTTTTAAACCTGATCTCGGCTCAGGTTTAATCAAAATTGACTCGAGCTCAGCTCGAACTCGATTAAAATAGTAGCAAGCTAAACTTGGACACGACCCAACTTGGTTTGTTTACAACCCTAGGTTTTGGGTCAGATTTGGAGTTTGCCAACCTATACTAAGCAACTCTGTTCAATCTAATCCCAGCTTGATCAAAATATACTATTTTTATGTAATGGCCAAAAGTTATATAATGACAACAGACCATACACATCCGCAAGATAAACCATTTTGGAATATTTGAAATGCCCAGCAAACCCAAACTCAAAAGAAACAAAGCTAGCCAAAATATTTCCACAGATGATGTAATTTAAAATAAAACCTTAGGAAAAATCAATACAAAAGTCTTTGTTCATCAAGGGGCTAATCCCTAACTTTAGAAAAAATAAATCTTCCCATGACTAATATCTCATACTATTGAAAATAAGCATTTGATAAATAAGCATAAAAGAAAAGTCTAAATCCTTCTAAAAAGAGTTGTTGGTGTTAGTGCAAAAGCACTTTAATTGGTATGATTTGACACCAAATCAAGGTGATGTGGCATAAATGATGACATGTGAAGCATGGTGACGTGGCAAGGAGTTTTAGATTAGAGGCAAATATGTTGTGAGATTTTGGTGGAGTTATTTTCGGTATGTTTTACAACTTGAAGGCAAGATGATATTAAGACTATAGTTAGAAAGATTTGATTGGAGACTAAATATGGATAGGGCTTAATTGAAGAAATACCTATCATGGTATGATTTGAAGAACCTTAATAAATATGATTGAAGATTATTAAAGATATGATTGGAGACATGCCTACTGTTGGTATGATTGGCATGATTGATTGAAGATCTATTCTTGGGAAGATTTGAAGGCCAAACTTGGGTGAATTGAAGATCAAGTTTGGATAGTTTCATGAAGACGCACAAAGTCGTGCGCCCCTTGCGAGGGGATTGTGTGGTGAGAAACTGAGGAGGAAGGCTAGTTGCTGGTAGTTGGGATATGGAGATCTGACTGTATCGAGTCGAACTAAGCATAACTATGAGCTTGTTGGGTCTTGAGGTCACTTTCGCAATGGAACCAAAACTCAGTTAAATCAGCAGTCAGGGCCATGTTGCAAGTTCAGTTACAACAAGAATTGCAATAGCTAATTTTGGAAGGTTTTAAAGTTAGTAGCCGCGAAGATTCTAAAAGAGGTATGTGCTATTTTTGAGACGTTGAGGCATCTATATAAGTTACCTTGCTCTGAGATTGGGTGTAACACTTGAGGAAGAGAGTGTGTGGGCACTAGACAATCTAGAGAGGGTAGTGATCTTTATTTGTGAGTGTGAGTGATAAAGTGTTTGTACTCATGTATTTTCACCTCTTTTATTGGATTGTTTATCTCCAGACTTGGCCCCCTAGATGTAGGCAAGTGGACACCGAACTGGGTTATCAATTTCGTGTGCCTTCTTTTATTTGGTTTGTGTGAGATTTCCTTGAGTGCATGAGTGTTCTCTAAAACCACAAACCACACCGGCGGAACTAATAGTTGGCTTGCTCGTCGATCTATGAAAACCATTGCTTGAACTGTGATATATTTCTTTCTAGCTCCTTCTTCAACCTTTGAAGTCTTGGAGAAGATTGGCTCTTCTAGCTCTTACCCCGAGTAGCTTTGATTATCCCCCAATTATATTCAAACATAATTATTCTCAAACACTCATTAATCTACTCACCTCATTGTTCGTAGGTGCTCCAGCAGGCCCTGATGTGCTTGATGCCCTTATATTCCTCTTCTTACCCCACCATGCATGAATTATTATGTCACTATAATAACCAAGTCTAGAACACAAAACCCACTAAGATCAAATAAAAATTACAAACTTGTGATGAGTGAAACCTCTTGTTTAGTCCCTTACCACCATATAGCTGCAGTCATTGTGAAACCCTTTCTGTTGACCTTGTCTTTGTTGAATCCTACCTTTTCACCTACCTCTTTTCTCCTAAGTATTGGTCTCTTTCCCTTGTTTTCATGGATAGACTTTGGTGGGTTTATAGGTTGTTGGTCATTCCTATGCCAGCAGTCCTTGCTTTGTGTAGGGTGTAGTATATGCTTGTATGTCTCCAAAAAGGTGGACACCCTATAGCACTCATCTACATAATTCTCAAGGTTGTCCTGGTTCGAAAAAATGGTTGAAATAGCATGGCAACATGGCACCCCAGTGAGCTGCCATTTTCTGTGTGTGCTTGTTTTTGTCGATCATGTCTACTATGAATTGGCCACTAGGTTCTGTGACTTGGTATTGGCTACCACTTGACCATGTTGATCTACATGCCCAACTTAATGCTTTGCTTTCTCTAATTTTTTTATGATCATTGGACAGAGCCCTGTTTAACATTTTTGTCATTGCATCTCTTTTTTTGAATCCTTATCATCAATCTTGTTCTAATTGCTTCATTTAAACTGATTACCCCTTTGTTTCTAGCTTCTAGGATGGCAATGTTGAAACATTGACTTAAATTATTCAACAACATGTCACATCTAAATTGAGGTTTGAAGTGTGACCTAGTCCAGTGATGAGGGTCTATGTTTTTCATGTATTCACAAGCTTCAGGAGACATCACACTAAGGGTCTCTAATTCCTTGTTGAAGGTAGGAATATAGAAAACCCTAGCACACTTCCACATTTGATCTTTAAGCGTCTTGCCCCTAAAATTTTTTCTAAAGTTTGTGTGTATGTGTTTAACACAAAATCAATGCTCTCTATTGGGAAACAGCTCCTTTATAGCACATACTAAGCCCTATGGTTCATTAGTAAGGTTTTCACACATACACAGAACAAATAAAAAAACACAAGGGCAAAAAACAACACTACATTAGCAATGCACTAGCAGTTAAATGATTAAAAACCCATATAAAGCAACCATAGCTTCTGGCTATTAGTCATGAAAGCCCAATTGTGTTTGTTATTAATCTCCAGATCTTGTACCAGCAGCTCTAAGAACCAGGTTCAGTCCTCTCTGTTCTCCCTTTCGACCTTGGCCCATGCTATGGGATAGATGCAATCATTTACATCTATTCCCACAACAGAGAGAAGCTGGCCTCCATAGAATCCTTTGAGGAAGCAACCATCTAAAGATATGATCTGCTGCAGCTAACCTTGAAACCTGCCTTCAATGAGCCAAACACACATACAAACATGAAAATATGGTTGCATTGCACTTGAACTTGATAGTTGATCCTGGGTGTAATCTTAGCAGCTCAAGACTGTAGTCATACAACCTTCTTATTTGATTATTCTCATCACCATCTATCAATTTGTATTATGCTAGAAAGGAGATAACATTAAGTTGTATATATAAAATTTACCATCTATCAAGTTGTATAAATAATTGTAACATAAATTTTATCTTCTTTCAATACCGTTTGCTCTCCAACCCTTGAGGGTACTAATATTAACCTCCTCATTGGTCTTAACTGCTTAAATAATCCCAGGAATAGACTAGTTAGGATCTGCCCTAAATTATTCCAAATACTTCTTTGCAATCCATTGGGCATTCACATGCCTTATCCTATGCTGTCTGGCACATCCATGGGTGAGGATTCCTGACATGATTTGAACTGTATCCTTGTCCTTAATCACTGGAGAAACCCACAAATAAAAAGGGCATCCTTTCTCGTATGCTGCCTTGCACCTTTTGCTTTGCTTGGTCTGAAATTCATTTTCCACCCTGTGTTTTATACCATAATTCCTCACATCCTTTCTGAACTGCTTGAAGACTTTAAACTTCATAACAACTTTAAATTGTGGGTCTTTCATATCAAACTCCTTAACAAACTCTGCATATTTAGGTCTACATACAGCCACAACTTCCTCATTTGTTGAAGAACAGGAATGCAGTTCTTCTGAAGCCCCATACTCACTCTCATAGTCATCCCATCTCTTGCACACTCTTCTACAATATTGCCCACTGATCCAGCACCCAACCCAGTACCATGTCCATCACCACCAAACTCATCTACATCATTTTCCTAACCACTAAAACTATAATCTGAATCATACAAATCATTGTCAGGTTCAACATCTACATTGTCCTGATCTATATTTTGATCTTGATCCTATTCTTGGTCCTAGTCCCTACAACCTTCATTCTGATCTAGGTTTTGATTATCATCCTAGTACTTATCATCAAAATTCTTCTGCCCTGATTTTTCCTCAGAGTCTGTATCATTGAAAACTAGTGGGAGTTCCCTATTGACCCTAACATTGACATTCACCTCACCATGCAATACAACACTTCGGGCTATTTCTAAAGCATCTGCATCAGTTTTAATCTCTCTCCTTCCCATATTATCACTCAGATAATCCATCCAGGAGAAACTACAGCCATCCACATCTAAATTTAGTTCTTGTGCCATGGCTATAATTTGTAATAAAGACATCTTGTCATGGCAACAAAAATCAACATATCCTACAGTTTCTTGGTTCTATTTAATCATTAATTTCATTACAGCATGGTTATATTTCTAATTGGCTCTAAGAAATTATGATGATTGTTATCATTACAGCTTGGTTTGAAGTCAAAAATTGGTAATAAATTGCTATCATTACCAGTTTATGTGTCATCAATCAAATTATCATCTCTAAGTTCTTCAAGGATTAACAAACATATCAAAAGCAATTCATTAGATAGAATGACACTAAAATCTTGGTAAATACTTTCAGTTCTACTCAGAATCACAAATAAACACAAAATCAAGAAAAAAAAAATATAACTTCACTTTCAAACTCATCTAATATGGATACAAGAAATTGAACAATAATCATCACTAACACAAGAGCTAACAACTTATCTATTCAGTTTTTCACCAATAGATTTAATGTTATATATCAAAATATTTGGTTGCCTAAAGACATTGAAGGCAATGCATTACAAAAGTAACATCAAACTCTCAACTCAACAGTTCTGCTCATAATCATACTAAATCATGCCAATCCTGGAATAACTAATCATAAAACATGGAGAAAAAACTTAAATTCAGCAATAGCCATGATAAACTCAAGAGTTCATAAAACAGTGACACCAAACTCTATTCATAACGCAAGAGATGAAACAAAAAGAAACTTAGCCTTTGATTACACAGAGAATAAATCTCAAGAAATTAAACACTAATCATGATAAACTCAATATTTCACAGATAATGCACTAGTCTAGTTAAACAATAAAAATTCTATGGTTTTACATAGACAAGATGTCAGAAATTTTGCTAAACCCGTAGAAATGCACATGGATTAATTGAAAGAAAACCATTCAAACCCTAACATTAACAATAATTCCATTCATCCAAACCTGTAACATTAAATCTTAAGAAATTAAATACTAATCATGATAAACTCAATACTTCACAGACAATGCACTCGTCTAGTTAAACAATAAAAATTCTACGGTTTTACACAGACAAGATGTCATAAATTTTGCTAAACCCGCAGAAATGCACATGGATTTGAAAGAAATAACCATTCAAATCCTAACATCAACAATAATTCCATTCATATAGACCCGCAACATTAAATTCAACTTACAGTAAACTGGTGGTTCCAACTCCGGCGATCTTACGGCCCAGTCGATCTCCATGATGCTTCTCCTTCGACTGCACTGCTTGCCAAAGCTCCCTCTTCCTTCTGATGGACTTCCAGGCCAATCTCTACACCGCTCGCCACTAAAACTACTGTACCTCTTTCTCGCCTTTGATTAGATATCTCAACTGGTGCATTGCTACCACCGATTTCACCCTCGTCATTGCTGTAAAAAAACTAGGGTTAAAAGGTTAAAACTATTTAAGTGCTCACTTGGAAGATGTTTAAGTGGGTCCTTTCTCGTTGATGTGGATAAGTCATTGACCTGGAAGGCTCCACAACAGCCTCTTATGTGGAAATTAAGAGTCCACGCAAGCAATTTGGTGGCCATGTCATAAGTTTCTCACCAAAGAGGGCCAAGTGCTCAATCGGTGAAGGAGAATGGAAACTTAGTACTCACTTTGGTACAAATTGAAGGTTAGTGCTCAAAGTGATATTTAACCAAAAGTTAGTACCCAACCAAGAAATGTATCCACAGTAGCCATAATAATGAAAACACTACTTCTGCAGCATCATTAGCGGTAGCTAGTCGTCATCCTAGAACAAAGTAGTCTCAGCCTTCTGCTACTTTGTCATCATCATCATCATCATCATCATCATCATCATCATCTTTTGCTCATATGGTTATTGTCGAGAGCTTCAGTGATCAACCAGTGATAAATAAGGCTAAACCAAAGAAGAGAAAGAAAAATCCTCTTGAAGAGGATGATCAAGTTCATGATGAGGATAAACAACAACAATTGCAGAAGTACCAATAACAACAACAACAACAATGCACTGTTATGAGGAAATGTATGCATTGTGGAATTCAAAAGACACCACAATGGAGAGATGGTCCAATGGGGCCTCAAACACTGTGAAATATTTGTGGAGTAAAGTATAGGTCTGGGCGTTTGTTCCCCGAATACCTTCCCGCAGCTAGTTGATAGGCGTTAACGCAAGCATATGCGCTGATCAAGTAGTAAATTGTGGGGATTTTTACTTGCATACCCCTGTAAAATCATGAATTTGCTTAAATAGCCCCATAAAAATGATATTTGTTTGTATACCCCTACAAATCAATTATATTTGCTTCTATGCCCCTATGGTTAAGTTGACTCTTAATGGTGTTAAATCAATGGATGGAATAAGGGTAAATTACCAAAATGGGTTTGCTTATATACCCCTTGAAATTTTTTTCTTCTTATTTTGTAGACATTACTCATTTCATTCAACAAATGACCATTATAAGTTTGTTAATATACCCATAAAAAAATTTTATTATATTTTATAGACTTAAATTATTTAAACTATAGGTAACCAATATAATTTTTTTATATACGCTTTAATTATTTTTAAAATTATTAAAAATTATGAATTTTTGAGTAAATTTATATTTTTAAGGTTTTTACAAACATCTCTAAAATATTTTAGATTATCATATGCTCTTTACAAACACAACCTAAAAATAGGTAAAAATTACAACGTGTAACAATATATAACAAATAATTTCATACTATTGTTAAGGGTAATTGGGTAATTTTGGATATTGTTAAGGGTAGTTAGATGATGTTAAGGGTAATTGGGTAATTTCATACTAAAAAATAATAAATAATTTCATACTAAAAATTATGACCTTGGATGATATTAACGGTAATTAGGTAATTTTGTTAAGTTGGGTTAAGTGGGAAGTATGATTAATTCCATAAACCCTAACGGTGTCTAACGGTAACTAACGGTAGTGATATATAAGTAAAAAAGTTAGTTTTATGAGCGTATGCAAGCAAATAGTATTTTTATGGGGGTATTTAAGCAATTTCATGGTTTTATAGGGGTATGCAAGCAATTTTTTCTAAATTGTGCACTGGGCAGGGTATTGATCCGCAGCGAAGATTAAGAGCACTAGTACTAGTCCTATTTCCGAAAATTAACCTAACTAAAGAGTGTGATGTGTGCAAACATAATACGGAGAAAGATAATAAAAAGCAAGAATATGAAAATCAAATTGGTCGAGACTCAAGGGGAGTTGGGATGCTCGGGCGTAGAGTCCCTCTTGGGTTTATATGTCCAGGACAAAGGTTGTATAAGTATAGCAATTCTATTTGAACTAAGAGAAATCCTAGAATATACTAAACCTCTCTTGCAAGGATGAATAGTAATGTTCTCAGTACAGTGCTAATACAGACTCCCCACAATCGCATTACACTCTATGAAATCTCAATGTGAAGTAAACAACAATTCATAAGTAGACAATTTTTCTTGCAAAGCAATTGCCCTTAATCCCATACATAATTGAAATGAGATTTCTGCTAAAATCTATTCCCTACAATTGCAAAGAGCATGAAATTACTTGTTAAATCAATCGATAGGATTGATGGAGGAAAACTCTCGACTTCAAAGTACACCATTGCTAGGCTTATTCACAATCCCTTCCAATTATGGTTTGTCTATACTTGGTGGATATTTCTACTAGTCACAAGGCACATCATACAAGAAAACTAGGGCTTTCGCCTCAATAATAGATTAAGACATTGAAAAACACACAATTTGATTCAAATAGAAATTAATTGTAATTAAAAAAATAATTAAAAGCATAAAGATCTACAACCAATGTCAAAATAGAATAAACCCTAGAGTTCGTCTATGGCCAAACATCTACAAAATTAGTTCCTTATTAGAGGAAAGCAAGCATTCAAATAATGAGATGAAATAAGAACTAAATAAAACATCAAAACCCCCTTCTCAATTGCGCCGAGAGGTGATTGTCGTAGAACGCCGAAGGACCTTCCATGAACGCCACCAAGACAACCTTTTACAGCTCCAATCCCTCTAATCTCCAATAAGTGGGCTGAATCTCCCTCTTTACTTACCTCCAAAGCTCGGAAATTCACTCCTTTTTCTTTTCCCAAGCCTTATCTTTGAATAGAACAAAAATATACTCTTAAAACCCTATTCGAAAATGTTTATGGTCGAAAAGAAAGCAGCGATGAGTGAGGAGTCGGGGATGATGGTTCGTGAGCCTTATGAGATCACTTACGGCCGTAAGTCTCGTCCATAAGGTCTTCCGTCTTGTGTTACGGTCCAGTTTATAATGGTAAGTGTTGGACCACAAGCTTCTCTGGATAGCCCTTGTGACTATTCTTACGGGCATATTTTGTGCTCATAAGCTTCACTGAACAATCTTTACGGTCTGATTTACAGGCGTAAGCCCTGCCTGTAAGACCTTCTGCATATCATTATGCTCCTTCTTAAGGGCACAAGCATATCTGTAAGGTTCTCTAGATAAAAGCGCATGGGATGTAAGCATGGTTGTAAGGTACCCGTAAGGTTCTCTTTTCGATTTGTTTCTCGAGTGTAACTTGTGTGCATGAGATACTTGAGTGCCCTTGTGTTAAAAACCTTAGTTAAGGTCTTTTGAGAGGTTAAAAAGGTGGGGAAATCCTTTAAAAGCAAGGCCGGGGCCATACGGGCATCATGCTTGCCCACAAGGGGTGAAATGGGGGCCTTGCGGCCTTCCTTGCGCCGTAAGGCAGCGTGCAAGGGCTCTCGGGTTAGGGCGTTATAAAGGCCAATTCTGACTTGTTCTAAACCCTTCTTTGAATCCTCTATCCTCTCCATCTTCCTCCTTCTCTAGAATCATCTTTTCCCCTCCCCAAACTTACCATTCTTGGCCTCCAACCAAAGTAGAAAGTGAAGATCTTTCTCCTCCTCTCTTGAAGAAGAGTTTTCCTTAGGATCTTGAGAAGCTTGGTGGTAAGTTGGTTTCTCTTCTCCTTCTCATTTCTCTTCTTGTCAAGTTTCTTGGGATTCATGGTGGAAAATCTTAGTTTTTGTTTGGATTTAAAGTATAGAAGAAGTTTGAAGTTGTAAAGCCCTGAATTTCTTAAAGGTTGAGAGAGATCTTTCATCCTCCAAGTTAGAGTTACTATAGCACAAAAAAAGAGTTGAGTTTTCCTTGCCTTTCTTGTTAGTTTTGAGAGTTGTGAGAGGTTTATTCTTGTAGGATCATCTAGATGAAGTGTTTAGTAAACCCTAGAAGCAACTATTTCCATTTTTGAGCACTTTCCTTCATTCAAGTTGGTTAGTTTAATGTTAATGCTTGTTTGCTTTTTGTTGGTTTGTTTAAATTGGTTCTAGGAGGCGAGGCTTCAAACAAGGGTAAAGAGCCGGTGGAGAAGTAACACCAGAGGGTTATAGCTTGCCAAGTTCGTGAGTGTGATTTACTAAATTATGGACTATAACTCATGCATGTTTTCTTATAATTAAGTTGCATTTCCTTTGATTGTTAATTTATCCTTGTTAAAACTCTTGAAATTTTTTCTATGGTGCTTAGAAACTATGTTGAATGATGATTTAGTTTATTCTAAGAATTTGACAAAGAATATATTACTTGGGATTAGAAACTGTATATTTTGGGTATTATGTTTCAAAGAGTATGTTTTCATGGAACTGGATATTCTTGTTATGATGTTAAATGAGTTGTGCAAAACTAAGCTGAAATATATTTTGATGATGTTATACTTGTAGTGCATCTTCAAGGATTATTCTTAAATGATGTTTTCTTGATGAAAAAGTATTTATTGGAGATGTTATGATCAATTTACTCACTCTTGGAGTGAAAGTTGTACATGTGAAAACATGTAACATTATGATGAGACATATATTATCATGCTCGAGTTATACACTAAGCCTCACGGAATGTATGATATTTATTTGTTTTGATGGTGACATGGGGGATCCCGAGACTTTCACTGCAGTAAGGGATAGAGTTTCCACTGGCTGACCTAGTTGGGGTGGCATAGAGATCTCAAATAAGGTATCACCCTTTCAAGGAGCGTGTAGAGAACCTAAAAAATGTGTAGGGTTGGGTACCAGGAGTCACCACACCGGGTTCCCCCAACGGCCAACGCCGAAAGATGCGCATCTTGGTGGCTCAGGACCTAACCGAGGTCACGGTTAGCAATTGAGGGTTTTTGAGGCTATTTGTGATACTATAGATTTTTTTTATTTATTTATTTCCTTTTAAACATTTTGAAATGTTGAGTTATTGAAAGAGAATGCTTGATTTTGGATTTAAGAAATGCTTTGGATTCTTTGATGATTTCAAAAGGTTATTATCGTGCATTTGATTCAGGAAAGCTTAAATACTTGTTATTTATAGTATCTTCAACATTGTTGAACTTTAAAACATGTTTTTGTTATTGTATTTTCATTTAATCATGTATGAGCTATAGTTCCATGTTTAGCCCCTCACTGAGTAACCTAGTTACTTGCCCCCTTTTCCTTCCTCCAAGGTGATAGCATAGCGTAGGAGGTGAAAGCGTCAAGTGCTTGGCAAGAGTTTGTGTTGTATTCTCATTTTGAATTGTGTATGTTATTCTATTTCCTTGGCATGTATTATCAGGGATTCACTAGGATGTTGGTGAACTATATTTTGTATTTCCTTTCTATAATTACTCTTTTATGTCAATGTGGTCCAAGTCTTATATGAGAAGTTATACCCTGTGTTTTGGGGTTAGTGTTATTATAATTATCCCTATCATATTGTGACTACTTGTATTCATACCTTTGTGTTGCCCTGATGAACATGTGTAGGAAGGTTAATGTATGTATTTATTGTTGAATTATTCCTTGTTGTTATAGTTGTATTGTATAAGGGACAGGTTAACCTTACGGTGATCTAGGGTTGAGACAATGTTTGACCTTCCCTGAGTTGTCGTGGCAGTATGTCACTTGTGGGATCCATGGGATAGGGCTTGGCATACCTGGCTTGTTCTTCACTAATTAATGTTGAGAGAGCTCCATCTTCATCGTTTTGGCTCTGGAATGTTTCTTTTGGCTCTCTCTCTCGTCCTTAAGCAATGCCCGAAACCTGAGAATGCAAAATACACCATGTTTAACATCGAATTCCATAATGTCACTCTAATACACATCTAATGAGTGTACAAAATGATATTAAAACCCAATGTTAGGAAAAATTGGTTATAAACCACCCAAAAGTTCTATAATTGCATATTTACTCTTAGAAAAAACATAATTGTATATATACCCCCGAAAAATATAGATAATTACAGATATGCCCCTATTGTTAGATTTCGTTAACAGAAGTTAATCAAACTTTATCAACTATGATTATAACTTGGATTAAGATATACAAAAAGTCCAAAATAACACTTGCACAACTTCATTTTACAATAAAAAAACATTTCAAGGGTATATATACAATGGGTATAATGGTCATTTTATATATCTTTTGTTTGTTAACAGAAGATTTTTCAACTAATTTGAACCCCAGGGGTATATACACAATTATATGTATTATTCAGGGGTATGCATGCAATTATCTTTTATTTAGGGGTAAATATGCAATTTCAAAATTATTTAGGGGTACACCTGTAAAAAGCCCTAAATGTTATATAATTGTATACTCATCACTAGTCCTACATTTGTCCCTTCTCTACATTCCAATTCACATAAGAAAGTTGTGGAAATGAGGCTCAAGTTCAATATTAAACAGATGCCTCACTGTGAATTAGACTCCCATGCTCTTAAGAGCTGCGATCTGATTCATTACATTCAGAAGAAAGCCAAGATCTGGGAACCAAAACCAGACCTACGTGTTGTATGATATATATATATATATATGTTAAGTCTATTGACATGAATTGGCATTATATGACAAGCTAAGTAGTAACATGGCAAGAGAAAGGTGGCGTGGCGTATGATGACTCAACAAAGGAAGTAATGACTAGGATGATGATATAACCAAATATTGATGTCATGACATGTGAAGATACAAGGGTGAGAAGATCAAGATGATGATTATATTTAGAAAAATATTCCTCTAAATGGAGTCATGTGATGATCAACTATTTTTGGAAAGTGCATCAAGTCTAAAGGATCTCTTCAAGAAAGGCAAGTTCTATTTAAAGTATGTTTATCTATCCTTGGTAAGATCCGGGATGATAAATCATGTCTTTGATAGAGCTCCTTTTTAGAAAGATCAATTTAAAGAAGGAGATGAATATTCTATCATTGGCAATAATTCAAGATTATGAAGATTGTATGAAGCATAGTTTGGTGTGAAGCTATTTGAAGACACAAACTAAGATAGGCAAGGGCAAACTTAGTTTGGTATGAAGCTATTTGGAGACACAAACTACGTTAGGCAAGGACAAGCCAAGGAGATTATCAAGACCATATTTAGCAACACAAATTGAAGGAAGATCTAAGAGCTATCTATGGGTGGAACTATTCAAGGAGGTTAATCATGTGTGGAGATTGATTGAAGATTACATGAGATATGGTTAGAGATTTGAAGATCGAAGCATGGATGATTGAAGATCATAATTGAAGATATTGAAGGCTAAACTTGGATGAAGATGAGATCAAGTTTAGTAACAATATTTCCATGAGTCAAACGAAGATCATTTGGGAAGACCAAACTTGGGCAAAGTTTGGAAAGAAGATCGGGAGATCTTCGGTGACTATCTTTGCTGAGATAATTACGTGTGCCTTGGTGGGTACGTCCCTCTGGAGAGGGAGACCTGCTGAAGTGACGTGAGGAAGGAAGAAACTATAGGCAGGAGGAGCTTGAGTCGAGTCAACTGCTACGAGGTGGACTGAAGGAACCGGGAGGTTAAAGGTCGCAGATTCGGGTGCATCTGGCTAGAACTCAGTCATGTTCAGTAAGGTGGGCCGTGTTGGAATTGGGTGTTGCAACATCTAACTTTGGAAGATGTCCAAGTTAGGAAACCGCGGAGAATTCTAAAAGGGGTAACTTTATTAGACATCGGTGCGTCTATATAAGAGATCCTGCTTGAAGATTTAGGATGAGCCAACCAGTGAGAGACTCTTCGGTGAGAGTTGAGTGATTGGCCGTCGGGCAATCTAGAGAGGATATTCTTTGTGTTGAGAGAGTGTTGTACTCCTTGTTCTTAAACCTCTTTTCGTGGATTGTTTCTCCGAGCCTGGCCCCAGATGTAGGCAAGGTTGTGCCGAACTAGGTTACCAATTTGCTTGTCTCCTTTCTCTTGTTTTGATTATGTGTGTGTTTGATTCTTGAGTAAGTATTTGAGTGACTTAGCACATTACACCCCTAACCGAACCATCAAGTGGTATCAGAGGTTGGTCGTCACTGTGTGCTTTGGTTTCAAGGCCGGCGAGATCCAAGCAAAGTTTCGATGATGGCCGCAAGAGAAGGAGCATCGGTTACTCCACCACCTTTACTCAACGGGTCCAACTACCCATATTGAAAAGCACGCATGAGGACATTCATCAAATCTCTTGATGAAAGCGCATAGACAGCAGTTGAAGAAGGATGGTCTCCTTCCGTCGAGATTGATGATGAGAAGAATAAGATAAAAAAGAAGAAGAGCAAGTGGAGTTTGGAAGACATAAACAAAGCCAATGCAAATGGGAAGGTGCTACTTTCGGAGGAGTAGACGAGAATCAATTCAAATATGTTGCAACCTATGAATCGGCAAAAGAAGCTTGGGACATCTTCCAAAGAATACATAAAGGTGCGAATCTTGTATGAATATCAAAACTTCAAATGCTAACAAGCAGGTTTGAAAGTATCAAAATAGAGGAAGATGGAATTATTGTTATATTCAATACCAAACTGATAGGCATAGCAAATCAAGCCTTCCAGCTTGGCAAGAGATATTCTGACGAGAAATTAATTCAAAGACTCTTAGGTCACTACCAAAGAGATTCGAAGCAAAAGTAGCAGCAATAGAAGAGGCACGTGACATCACTACTATGCGCTTAGATGAGCTGATGGATTCACTGCAAGCATATGAGATAAACCAGAAGATGGATAGGAAAGAAGAAGGACTGGCACTGAAAGTCAAAGCTGAGATACAGAAGGTGTTACAACATGGGGAGTTGCAACATCAGGACGACTGTGATGATGAAATCGCGTTGCTGACAAAGAAACTTCACAAAATGTTCAGACAATACCAGACCAGGAATAGAAGGTTTCAGAGAGAGAACTACAATGAAGAAGAGAAAAGGATGAAGAGGAGAATAGTAAAAGAAACAGAAGAATCAAGTACCAAGAATGTGGAGGTATTGTTCACATTAGGAGTGAATTGGCCAATACCTTGAAGAAAAAGAAAGAGACACTGAAAGCTGCATGGAGTGATGAATCCGAAGGAAGCCTGGAAGACGACGACGAAGTAGCAGAAGGTCTGACTAGTTGACTAGCCATTATATTGGTTTTCCAGCAGTATTTTCCAGCAGAGCTAAGGGTGTTGCAAATGGTGTTGCAACATCAGAAATAACATCTGTAGATAGTGACAGTAATTGTGAATAAATAAATGAGAAAGATCTTTTGGTTGGGTATGAAATGATGCTGAAGGAGTTTGACAAGATGATCATGCAGAACAAACGTCTTGAGGAAGAAAAATAAAGCATTCAAAAGAAGTTGGTTGTATGAGAGCAAAAGTTGAGTCAAGCAGAGAAAGCTATCGATTCCATGACGATCGGATTGATATACATGATTTTGTATAATTATATGTATTTTCAAATAGTGAAAATACACGTATATATGATTTAATTATTTAGTTCGTGTTTTTTTTTTATGGTTACATATGCTTTGATTTGGAATGATTTGTGAAACCATGTGAGCATATTAAAATGTTTTATCGGCATTGTTTGTGGAATTGGTTTTCATTCCTAGTATATGAATGGTATCATGGATTTGGACTTTACTGGTTTATGCATTGTTATACTTTTGGCATTGGTTTTGTGAAAAATAATGTTTATTTCTGAGATGTGAATACTTGTCCTGGATAAGGATCCTGTGATATGATTTATACCGATTGTATAATTGCTATATCTATATGATGGTTTGGATGGTGACGGCGGGCTAAGGCCCGACTACTGCAGTAGTTGGTCCCCATGGGCCAGCCTTTAGAGGTGGCGTGGTGGACCTGAGTGTTGATTTGTCCAGATCAGGTGGGAGCGTAGAACCCTGATTGGATTATACATCGGGATCCCGGAGTCACCACACGGGACTGATCGGCCAACTTCAAGAGTGCGAAGACCTTGGCGGCTCCCAACCTAGTTGCGACAGCGGCTAAGTCGGGGAGAGTTTTCAGGCTGTGGATTTGACGATGGTTTTTACATCACTTGCTATTTTGAGTTGTGATAAGGGGCGAAGCCCAGCTGCCACTCTTAGGAGGACAGTCTCTCACAACAATTTGGATTTTCTTGGAAAATTGATTAAATGTTGATTTGTGATGAAATTAAGTTTCAAAAGCTCTTTAAAGTTGTATTTTACCAAAATTTTGGTCTTTGTGAAAGTTTTGAAATTATTTGTTAAAATTGATCTTTATATGCTTTATGTACACTACATTTACTTATTTAAAATTATTGAGCCACATCGACTAACTGAACGTGTTGTAGTTGCAGGAGCAGGACCCTAGTAGATCACTGTTCAACTATAGAGCTAGTCAGGGTTGAGTCCAAGATTGTAGTGGGTCACATACATTTCTTTATATTTGTTATTGTCATGATCTTATAGCGGTTGTACCCGCAAATTTGAGTAATTATATTTGTTGCAGTTATGTATTTGAATCATGTAGTTGGTGTAAAGTTGTAAATTGTGATTTGTAAGTCTAATTTGGTTTCTGAGGGGTGTCAGGTTTCCAGTTAAAATAGATTTTTAACTGATGGGTGCTACATTTATCTCGGTAGAAGAGGTGGGTGTGACAGTAAGTGAATCAAGTGTTGATGAATCACCCACACAGAAAGTGAGAACATTGACGGAAATTTATGAAAGTTGTTCTTTTGCTCTAGCTGTGACAGATCTTGATACTTTTGATGAAACATCAAAATCAGTTGAGTGAAGAAAAGTTATGGCAGATGAAATTTAATATATAGAAAAGAATCATACATGGGGCTTTGTGTGAATTACCAGCGGGAAGGAAAGTAATTGGAGTGAAGTGGGTGTATAAAACTAAGTATAAGCCTAATTGTGAAGTGCAAAAATATAAAGCCAGATTGGTTGCAAAGGGGCATGTGCAGGAATATGGGATTGACTATGATGAAATATTTGCCCTAGTAGCAAGGATGGAAACAGTCATATTGTTATTGGCATTAGCTGCTAAAAAAACAATTGGTTAGTTTACCACTTAAATGTGAAGTCAACTTTCTTAAATGGGGAGTTGAATAAATAAGTGTTTGAAGTTTCTAAGAAAGGACATCTTGTTTACAGGTTGCACAAGGTTTTGTATGGCTTGAAACAGGGACCTAGGGTCTAGTATGGAAAAATTGATGCTTATTTCCTTGAGCGAGGTTTAAAAAAAAAGTACAAATGAGCACACTTTGTATAAAAAGGTTGTAGCTGGAGGTGATATTTTGCTTGTTTGAATTTATGTTGATGATCTGATTTGTATAGGGTCTTCTATAGTAATGATTGAGGAGTTTAAGAAGAATATGAATCAAGTGTTTGAAATGAGTGATTTGGGGTTGATGTCATATTTTTTTAGGACTAGAAGTAAAGCAAGATCAAGATGGCATTCATATCTGTCAGAAAAAAAATATGTAGAACACTCGTTAAAGTCATATAATCTGCAATAATGTAAGTCAGTTCTTACTCCTCTCAGTTCAGATAATAAATTGATTGGCAATAATGATGAAATGCTAGTAGATATTACAAGTTACAAGAGATTGATAGGGAAATTAATGTATGTGACTTAAACTAGGCCTGACATTGCATTTCTTGTAAGTTTTCTCAGTAGATTTATGCACAAACCAACAAAAGTAGCCTTTAGGGCAACAAAACATATTTTGAGATATCTTGCTGGCATAGTGAATTTTGGAATTATGTTTAGGAGACATGTTAATCGTTCTTTGCTTGGATTTTCTGATAGTGATTAGAAAGGAAGTGTGGAGGATAGGAAGAGTACTTCTAGAGTGCTTTTCCTATATGGTACAGGTGATGTGTCATGGATTTGTTAAAAAAAACAAGAAGTGGTAGCCCTCTCATCAACTAAAGCTGAATATATAGCCTTGTGTTCTGCTTGTTGTCAGGGAATTTGGCTTAAAAGGTTGTTGAATGACTATGGTGTGACTCAAGAAGGGCAATTCCTATCTTTTGTGATAATAAATCTTGCATTGCAGTGGCAAAAAACCCAGTAATGCATGGCAGCACTTAACACATCGATGTGAAGTATCATCTCATTTGAGAGTTGGTTGCAAAAAATACAATTAGACGTGAATTTTGTATGTCTAAAGAACAATTGGATGATATCTTCACCATGTGCTTGGATACTAAGAAGCAAAGTCAGTTCAAAGAAGCTCTTGGTGTGTGTAGTCTTCAATCAAGGGGGAGCTATTAGTGTGATTGAAGACCTGGAGAATTGAAGAACCGAGGAATGGTTGTGTGTTTCTGTTTCTATGAGAATGTTCAGGTAGTCCTTAAGACACTAGTTGAGGACTTCAGTCTGTCAAGACACCGGATGAGGGCTTCAGTCTATCTGTCAGTCTAATATGGGATGATAAGAACTGCTCCTTTCTAAAGTGGCGCCCTGGAGCTTGAAAGGTTTTTGAACCTTCAAAAACTCCATTAAGGTAGAATGACTCTTGTAGAATTGATGTAAAGCATCTAAGAGCACCACTACTAGATGAAACGTGGTGAACATAGCCACGTTCGAGAGCGGGGATGTGTGCAAGGAATTGCCTTGGGGGTATTTGTACCATCGGTATTGTATTTTTCAATGGTTAAAGCCAAAATGCCTATTCGAATTGAGATTGATAATGAGCTCTATGAAAGGAAGAAGGAAATTGAAGGATTGCTCAACATAGCTGAGTTAAAGATAAGAGATGTAAAGGCAGAGGAATTACTTTGCAATCTCACTGTGACCGGAAGCCAGCAATCTCTGGTGTTTCAATTTAGAAGGCTATTCGTTGTCCATGTACATCAGCCACTTGGGGAGCATGCTGAGGGCTCAAGTAGTCTCTTCTTCACTCTAATTGTTCATTTCTTTGTAAAGAGTAGCATGTGTCAAATTGTAACTAAGTTGACTACCACTTGTGAGCAGATGGTAGCCTTTTGGGAACTTATACTTGTGGAACGTACGATGAGGAGCTTGAATGGTGCACCTAGGACTTGATGCATATGGAAAATCAATACATTAATACATAAATAAATAAACAATTCCGGTGGATATTGTTTCTATTGATACTTGAAAACATACATAGTTTATTTTCCCGTGAAGGAACCATTGGATATTGTTTCAATCTATTTTTCTATTGATGTTTTTGTCATTTTTCAAGCAACCAATGTAGGTCTTCAATATGTATGCAGGTCTTAAATATGTTATATTGTTTCTATTGATATTTGAAAACATACATGGTTTTTTTTTTCTTATGAAAGTTCCCCATTGGATATTGTTTCAATCTCTGTTTCTATTGATGTCTTTGCCATTTTGCATGCAACCAATGTAGGTATTCAATATGTATGCAGGTCTTAAAATACATTATATTGTTTCTAGGTATAATACCCTATTTAGTCCTTTTAATATAGTCAGTCTGTCCCTTTAATCCCTCTAATATATTTTGTCCTAGAAAGTCCATGTATTTTAACATGTAGTAAAATGTAAGTCCCTCAGAACCCCCTAAGGACAAACTATATTAGAGGGAAGGACTTACATTTCACAATATGTTAAATTACAGGGACCTCATAAAGACAAATTATATTAGAAGGACCAAAGGGGCAAATTGACTATATTAGAGGGATTATCCATGGTATTATACCTTGTTTCTATTATTGTATAAAAACATACATTGTTTTTTTTCTCGCGAAGGGACCATTGGATATTGTTTCAATGTCTGTTTCTGTAATACCCTGAACCTGTGGATAACTGTTATAAAATATATTTACGGTATTAGTACAGTGGTAGTAAAATTTTTCTACAGAGTAATCTTGTTGAGAAACCCAAGTGGAAAAAATTAAGGACCTAAATGTAAAAGTTTCTAAAAGATTTTGGGTTAAAGAATAAATGAAAATGATTGATATGAAATGTTTCTGGAAACCAAGGACTGAAAGGTAAGGTGGTAGGGATCTTTTTGAAATTCTGTTTTATAATTTAAGGACCATTGGACAATTTGTGAGGATCTTTAAGCAATATTATTTCATAATTCAAGGACCATTGGTGAGTTTGTCAGGCACTGTTTTGTAAGAAATTGTATTTTGAGCGACTAACAGTGAATTTCGGCTGAAAACTTAAGTTGGAGAAAAATCTAGATTTTGATGGTTGTTCATCTTCTTCTCCCTTCATCTCTCCTTTCATCTGCTACAGTAACCCGTGAGGAAAAAAATTTTTGAAGAAATGAGAAAATTGGAGGTTTTTAAATAGAGGGACTTGGAGATCGCCGGAGGGATGGTTTTACTTGGTAAGAGTTTTTCTCGGTGTATTTTTGATGAATAAGTGTATGTATGCATGTATATATGTGTATTTGATGGATTTGATGAAGATGATGATGGATTTGAGTAGGAAAAACATGTTTAATGATTATAGATAATTGTTGCTTCAAGTTGTTTTAGAAAAATCATTGTATTTGTGATGAATCTAGCTTGAATGGATGATGATATTTTCGATTTTACTGTAGCATTAATGTAGCACCGAGATTAGGGTTTGGTTTGGTTAATTAAGTTGATGATGATGATGATGATGATGATTAAGGTGTTAATGATGATGGTTAGATTGGAATTGGTTGAGTTAGCCAAATTGATTTGGTTGGATCAAACCAAGTTAGAATTGATTTGGTTGAGTTGAATTGAATTGATTGAGTTGGGTTTGATTTGGTTGAGTTGGGTTTGATCAAATCAAGTTGAGTGTGGTTGGACTTGAATTATTTGGTTGAATTAAGTTGGTTGAAGTTGACTTGGGTTTGGTTTGGATGTTGGGCTGAACCAATTCAAGAAAAATTTGGGTTCGGTTGAACCAAGTTGATTCAACAGAATTTGTATAAGAATTGAGTTGGTTTAAGGCAGGTTGGTTTAATTAAACCTGGTTCAGTGAAATTGAGTTTGGTTCGGTGAATTTGAGCTTGGTTCAGTGGAATTGAGGTTAGTTCAGATTGGTTCAGAATGGTCTAGCCCAAATTGAGTTGGCTTAAGGGCAATTGGAGATCAATTTGATTATGCAAGGTAATGTTTGAACCAATTTGAGTGAGTGGGCCAATTAGAGAGTCAGTTATTGATTTCTTGTATTTTTAGTTGGGATAAATTATGTTTTTGGTTGTCGTATTTATTTATTTTTATTATGTTATCCTGCTAGGTGTTGATTAGGCTTGGGAGGGAGTTACAGGTCTAGCAAGAAACCCAAGGAAGACCAGGTGAGTTGATAGTGGCTATTATTTACATTATTGTATAATTATGATTATTTTGGAAATGATGGTTTAATTATAATTATTTAATTATTATTATTTTGAAATAATTATTTAATGGCTAGTATTTTGGAAGTGATGTTTTAATTATTTCATTTTATTATGTTTAATTGCGTATATTGTTGAAATATACTTATATTTATTATTATTTATTTGTTGTTATTGTGCCATAGCGATCGTATTGATACACATGATTTTGTATAATTATACATATTTTTAAATAGTGAAAATACATGTATATATGATTTAATTATTCAATTCGTGCATTTATTTTTGATGGGTATATATGCTTTGATTTGGAATGATTTGTGAAACCATGTGAGCATATTAAAAATGTTTTATCGGCATTGTTAGTGGAATTGGTTTTCATTCCTGGTATAGGAATGGTATCGTGGATCTGGGCTTTACTGGTATTATGCATTGTTATACTTTTGGCATTGGCTTTGTGGAAAATAATGTTTATTTCCGTGATATGAATGCTTGTCCTGGATAAGGATCATGTGATATGATTTGTACCGATTATATTATTGTTGTATCTACTTGATGGTTTGGAGGCGGTGACGGTGGCTGAGGCCCGACTTCTGCGATGAGTGGGTCCCCATGGGCTAGCCTTTAGAGGTAGCGTGGTGGACCTGAGTGTTGATTTCTACGGGTCGAGTTCGGGTGGGAGTGTAGAGGCACGATTGGATATTCATCGGGTGGCCAGGGGTCGCTCGACCGGGTGAGCCGATGGGTTAACATGTGAGGACATGAGTTCCTTGGCGGCTCTGAACCTAGCGCGGCCACGGCGAAGGTTTAGAGAGTTTTTAGACCATGTTATCTTTGGGTGAGTGTGGGGTATTGCTTTATTTTAAATTTGAGATTTATGTTATTTTTAAATTGTGATGAGGCGATCTACAACAAAATTTGTGTTTTCGATAAAAATCAATTTGATGTTGATTTCGTTGAGTTTATGTTTTTCAAAAAGCTCTTTAAAGTTGTATTTTTTCTAAATTACTGGTATTTGTGGAAGTTGGGAAAATTATTTAAGAAATTGATCTTTATATACTTTATGTACGTTATATTTAATTATTTGAAATAATTGAGCCACTATCGACCAACTGAATGTGATGTAGTTGCAGGAGAAAGACCTTAGTAGATCACTGTTTGACTATAGAACTAGTCAGGGTTGAGTCCAGGACTGCAGTGGGTCCCCCCTTTCTTTCTTTCTTGTTATTGGTGTTGTAATCTTGTAGTGGTTGTACCCGCAAATCTAAGTAGTTATACTTGTTGTATTTACTTATTTAATCCTGTAGTTGGTGTAAAATTGTAAATTGTGATTTGTAAGTCTAATTTGATTTCTAAGAGGTGTCAGGTTTCCAGTTAAAAAGGAATTTTTAACTGATGGGTGCCACATTTACTTCGGTAGAAGGGGTGTGTGTGACAGTTTCTATTGACATTTTTACATGCAACCAATGTAGGTTTTCAACACATATGCAGGTCTTAAAATATGTTATAGTTATAGCTTCGCTAACTCATTCTGCTGATCTACCGCATAGGAATCTCATATCAAATTCAAAGGCAAATCTTTCACTCCTCTTGGTTTTTTTTTTCTTGTTTTTTTTTCTTTTGTAAATAAAAAAATTCAAAGTGATATGATTTATAACTTAAAAAGATTTCTTTCATAAATTCAAATAAAATTCATATATGTAGATTTATCATTGTACCGACAGGATGTTCTTAAATAAACTGTAATGAAATAAAGATGATGGCACAGTTAGATTGATTGTACTTAAACACGGAGGCTCAAAAGGAGTGATGAATTGAAGAGCTAGCCATTGTAGGCAATGAACTTCAAGAGAACTAACTTAATATCATGCAAATCGAACAGCTTAGTTGCAAAATTACTTGTGAAGCAAAACAAGAATGAAATCATAAAATGTGATAAGGGCATCACTCCACCTCGGCTAGGTAGTCATCAATTTCAGTTGGTGTCAGTACTCTGCAACAATTGAGGAAAGAAGAATTCATCAGCTAACTTTTGATGCAAATGAAAATATTCATCCTACAAATAGCAAAATCCTAAAACCTTTACCGTAGTTAACTCTCGTATTCCACATTTCAAGAATTTATGCAAATTCATTTGGTATACATTGATCATGCAGTACATACATTGATAATTAGATTTAAAAAAATAAACATAAAAACCCTTGAGATTTGCCTCCATCATCATTTATAAAGTTAAGCTGAAGTGTCATACCTAAAAAATAAAATAAAGATAAAAATAAAACAGAAAACCTTATTAAAGATATGATAGTTTCTTTCCATCTAGTCAAACTAGGATGTCACGACATTCCTGCTCAAAAAGAACAAAAAGAATGCGGAGGCAAAACTGAAAATTGAGGAACACTTGAAAGTTCAGAACTTGAAAGAAGTGGCGTGATATGAGAAAGTGTTGAAATTTAGTGTCAACGGAAATGAGAAGCAACCGAGTATTTTAAAATTGCACCAAGATGCAGAGTGTCTTCAAAGTCCACCATGAAATTAACAATTGACTTTATCACATTAACATATAAAATTCCAATTATTTATGAATTACTGGGTTCAGGTATGTAAAATGATTTCAAAACTTTTCATGATTTAATCTGAATTAAATTATCTCTCACATGTTTACTCTTTTTTATCTTGTGATAGAAGTAAAATCTCAATGCATGACAAACCCACACAAATATAGCAAATACAACAAATATTATAAAAATAATGTGGGCATAGCATTGAGCGGAAACTAAGAAGCATACCTGAATTTTCAGCCAAAGCCAATTATCCCAATCTTAATATTCTTGCCCGAAATTTGGCCCTCAAGCCTAATGTTTAAGACATTACTTATTATAAAGTTGTCAATATAGCTTTAAGTAATCAAGGTCACATTGAACAGTCTAATGTATAAATTACCCTTCTTTCAGAATCAAAATTTTAGGTCATCTGAGCAGATAAAACAAGAGTTACAAAAACATTTCAATCATTTTTCTTAGTACTAGATTTTGTTGCAAATCAATAAATGGGCACAATAATAATCGCACCATATTTGTACATTACTTTCGTCTTACAGAGGAATGTTGAAGACATTATACACGTTGAACTATAAGAAGAAACTTTACATGTAAAACTTGTCAATGGTGCTTTGATTATCAACATAAGTTTCAGAGAATAAAAGGAAATCCCTTCAAATAGTTATTAATAATTGTTCTATACAAAACATCATTCGATATTAGCCTTGCAACCAATTTTGTACCTCTTCTCAAGGAAAGCCTTTGCATTAGAAACATTCTTCCCCTTAGCAGGCACTTTCCATGAGAAGTATGAGCCTGATGGGTCAACCTAAAAAGAAAATTTGTCAAGAAACAAAAAGTATGTGAGAGCTTTTGATACGCCCCTTATGTAACCGCAAGTGCACGGGTCATACAAGTAGTAAAGTGTACCCAATAGGGTCAGGTAGTCGAATCCAGAGGGACTAGTAAAAGCTCTTAATACTCGTTTATTTCCTAATATCTAGCCGGTTCAAAAGATAGGATTTGCAAAAATTAAAACTACTAAAAGAAAAGAGAAGAAAAGAGGAAAGAGAGACATGGTTTGGTTTGAAGAGATGGCAATGAAAAGGATAGTGCCCCAAACTAATCCCCTTGATGAATGCATTAACTGTGCTATTCATTACATGGGCATCTCCTTGGACAGTGATGACCATTTACAAAGGGTTTGATAACATATGTCCACGCCCTAGGCACGAAGCGGACTCAACCCCTTCCCTAATGTGTGCCATAGCTAGACGAATAAAGCTTACCCTCTAAACATCAAGAAATCAATCTTGGGTTAACTGCAATTGCAACTATAGGGGACATACACGCCACATCAATGCTCTTGCAGATAGCAGCAAGCCCCATATCGATTTTTGCAAGATACAAACATCAATGGCAATCAACATAAGAAGATAATCCAAATAAAGAACAGGGAGTTCACAAGGAAACTCAATAATCAAATAACAAAAGTCAATACATCATAAAGTCAAAGTTCATAGACCGGGGCATAGAATGACGGTTAGCCCCTCATGGTTCTACAATGAATCATAGAAAAGCAATAAGAGAAATAAAGAGTAAAACTCCCTTCTTGCTTCACAATCACGTCGGGGAAAGCTTGATGAAGATCATCACCTGCAATCCTCCTATCATTCGCTTATCTCCACTCCAAATTAGGCCCTGAATAGTGCCCAAGGATGCTCTAACACGCACCTCTAGAAAAAGAGAAAAAGATCCCTTGAAATCTAACTTTAGGGCTTAAATAACCTTTTCCCGATGTAAACACAACCGTACTAATTGAGTGCATTTTTCCAGATGCTGGGAAGTGATCTTTGGCGTGATTCCAGTAAAATACACCAGCCCAAGCACGCCCGTGCTTAGAGAGCACGCTCGTGCAAGGAGCACTATGACCATACTGATATTTCCAAGAGATTTCTAGTAAAACACACGGGGATAAGCACGCCAGTGTTTCCCGAACATGCTCCTTCAGCACGATGGTGCTAGGGACAACCAAACCGTGCTTCTTAGTTTTGTGCAGACTCCAGTGAATTGCACAGGGCTTAGCACACGCCCATGCTTCCGACCGTGCTTCCAAGAATGGGTGTGCTTTCGACCCTTCTTGTCCTGAAACTTGTATTCCAAAGCTGTTTTGCATCAAAATTCATCTCTTTTCATTCCTTGTGGTCAGAACCCCAATTATCTGCAACATTTAACAAACATACCTCAAGTTGCATCGATTTATCATAAAAACATGTTAAAATGACAAGTAAAACACATAATAGGCCATATAAAATATCTATATAAAATCCACTCATTAGCTGTCAAAAATCATATCTTGTAAATCATAACCGTTGCAACAAAAAATAGTACAATTTCCAGCAGAAAAGCCATACAACCTAAGTTTACTAAAATAAACCAAGAGGAAAGCAAAGAATGACAAGAAAACTAGGTTTTTCATAGCAATAAAAGCCAATCCAAAATTGCTTACAAACAATCCGGCACTAAAATACGTTGAATACTTGATAAAGTTATGCATCATTATCATCATAGCCAGCAACAAGTAGTGAAAATCCAAATGGCCTCACACCACTAAGGAAAGAAAACAGGACTAAGGTGTTAAATACAGCAGTTCCACAACCTGGGAAAAAAAGTCTATTTCTATCACTTTCTTAAAGGAATAATAAGCAATAAGAAAAGTTCTTATTACTTCTTTCTTTTCTTATGTTCCTTTTTATTTTTTGGGGGAAAAGTATTTTTGGGAGCATGAGAATACACAGATTGAGTGAACTCTTGCATAACAGTTGTAGTTTCTCTTACAAGTTGCGTTACAAGAATAGTCTCTTGAAATGATGATAGAAAATAAAATAAAATAAAATAAACATTAAGAATAAATTTACCGTCTACAAGAAATATGAAAGAGTACATAGAACTTCACCTTATCAATTTGTACAAAAGACAAGTATTTCACAAACAAGCAACGATAAAAACCAAATAAAGGTTGCACGAAACAGTGTAGTCTTGCACATATAGTAGATGATCTAATGTACAGAAATATTAACACAAGGAGATAACTAACAAAGAGCATAACCACAAATAAAGTCACTAGTTTGCTGAGATTCACAACATGCAAACGGTATTGAAGCCTCATCTTTGAGAGAAGTCATGTAGTGATGCTCTATAGCTACTAACGTAAGCCCAACTAAGACAGAAAACTGTGGTCTGATAAATTTGGGACTACCTAGGATCAGATAAAAAAATTTAAGATTTTACAAACGTCAAATAACTTAAAATTTATTATAATACTGAAATGAACTTGTATTTAGAGTTGCTGCTAGGGGACACAAGTCACACATGTTCAGACTTCAAAGTGTTGTTCATGAGCTTTTAACATTTACTCACAAAATGATAAGATTTAAAGATCTCCATAATCATACTCTACAGTGAAAATCATAGCCGAGACATCCATATGCCTATGTTTGAGATTTTTACTCTGTTTTAATGATGCCTTTCTATCATTGCTTTAACTCAATATAAATATAAAGTTTTAGAGCATGCGCTTACTGATACTCTGCGATACTTGCATGCATTGTGAACTTGCTCATTATCCTCACTGGGTTGTTTTTCTTATTATATTGAACAAACAATTAATGGCTAGCCATTTGAAATTAATTCTTGAGGTTGAACATGACCATTCTGAAACATTTAGGTGCATTATTATTTTAATTTATTTTATTTTATTTTATTTTTATTTTTATTTTTGAAAAAGTGGATAAACCACTTGCATTCTTTAGAAAATAGGCCAAAATCTGAAAATCCACTAGGCGTGGGCGAGATATGAGAGAACATCACGGCCAATAACATAAAGATAAGCCCGTGACGCGGAACTCCCGGAAGGAGAGGAGACATGAACAACTAGCCTAATACCAAAGCGGGTCCTCCCCCGAACCTCTGTCGGCGGGGCCTTGATCGGATTAGGGCCCAGCCTTGACCCAGCTTCCCCTTGCTAACTTTGCTTAACTCCCTCACCACTAGAAGTGGCCCAATGCCAATTAGAAGTATAATCAAACTCACTTCACAAGACCAAGAAGGGCCCTTAAACCAAACAGAAAATAAGGCCGGGATCGGCATGGCTAATAATACTCAAGCCCAAAAACAAATGCATGAAAGAGGTGGATCACCTCACCGTAGTCAAGGGCGCCTACACACGACACGTCGTTGCAGTCGAGCTCCGCCTGCGCTCCTCGTCCCAACAATCGATCGCCATCTCTTTGAGGCCAGAGCCCTCGTCCGAGCTCTTAGTCCGACCCGGCTCCACCACAGGCTCCGGCCAGCGCCGCTGAGACAAAGCTTCGCTGGGAGGCGGCACCTCTCGACCACCAGCACCATATCAAACTTCGAATAAACCCCTGATCTGACATCTTGTCAACTAGGAGTGCCGATGATGCCAACCAACATGCGTGCTCCGCCGCAGACCCACCTTGTCTTGGGAGCTCCGCTCGCCCACGATCCTGGCGGCCCCATCTCGGTGACCAAGCATCACACCGGCACGAGAGCCCCGCTCCACCACCGCCTCACCAGTATCCCCATCTCGATTACCAAGTTCAACTCCCGCTAGGGACCCCCACTCCACCACAGCCTCGGCGGGACTCCCAGGCTTGGTGGGGCCTCAGCTCCACTGCCGTATCAGCTGGAACCTCAGACTCGGTGATGAGCTCACACCCGGCGTGGGAGCTCCGCTCCACCACCTCCACTGGAATGGCCTCCACCCCCCCAACTAGAACCCCATCTCGGTAACCCAGCTTCATTCCGGCGTGGGAGCTCCGCTCCGCCACAGCCATAACCTCTCCTATGATTCAGTAACCTAGCTCCACTTCGGCATGAGAGCTACGCTCCACCACAACCACAACAGGAATGACCTCCACACCCCCTCGCGGGAGCCACGCTCTACCGCCTCAACACTCGCTCGCTCCACCCTAAACAATGACTCCAAGGGTGCAACAAAAGCACCAACCTCTCCCTCCTCCTCATCATCCTCAAAGTGAGGAGAACCCAGCAGAGACGGGGCCAAGCTCCATCACTCCCGAGCCCAGCGTGAGGACCAAACACCACAAGGATGGCAATTCCCGTGTCCCCGAATATCGAGGTCAAGAAGCTGCAACGCTCCCTCAACTTCCTCCTCGACATCAAAGGGCCAAGGAAGCTCCCCACTCCTCTACTGCCCGCATGGGAAAAAGGAAGGAGGCATCACATACACGTGACCGTCGAGGGAACAAACATGGGGCCAGCGTCTCCGCTCATCCCTCAGAATAGGGGAGGAATAAAATTTATGTTTTTTTCCTCAATTATTTGATTTTATGTATGTTGTCCTTGAGAAAATGGGCAGACTTAATATTAATTTTTTTTTTTTCTAATTTCAGGTGTAAAAGATTCAGATGATGACAACAAACATAGGTGTTGTTTACAAGTTTGCTTTTCTACTTAAGAGCCATGTAAATTTGGTATATGGAGAATTTATAGATGTCTACTTTAAATAATGCATGCTTAAATATATTAATTGTGTATTGTGTAAATTCTCTAACTAGGTCTCTTGAGATTTGGTGACATGGCGGGATCTATCCATCGTGGAATGACTTAGATGATGTGGACACAGCGCCTAAGGTAAATGACATGTCAACAGGGTGCTGATTGGGCTTCTCCAACAGAGACATCATCAAAGGAGTTGTGGAAAACACTCGGGTGACCTGTAGGTGATATTTAATCGAAATAACTTACTAATTTGATTCAAAATAAAATTGAGTTACTAAATTGAAAAAAATTATAGTTTAGTGTGCCCAAAAAAAATTTCTAGCAAGCTACACTCAAATAATTTGTAAATACAAAATATAAACTTAAGACATGTAATAATATATTAAATAAAAAAACTAATAAAAGCAAAAAACTTGTTTATCATGAAAACCATCTTATGAAATCTCGCTATATAAGAAGTTGTTTTAAAAAGATTAATCTCAATAATTCATTGATGAAAACTTGTTCTAGCTTCCCATTTACATAAAAAAAAATTATTACATTAAAAATTAAATAATATAAAATATTGTATTTATTAATTTTAAAAATAGACTAGTTTTAAAATTTGATTATTGAAACATGCAAATTAGTTTTATTATATATTATGAGATAAGACGACTTAAAATTTTCATAAAATTATATAATATAATATAATATATATATTATATTATAAATACTTTAATATTATTAGAATATTTAAAGTTTTGGCGGGGAAATCTTTTAATAAGAGCTTGATGACTAATTTAAAAATATCAAATATAAATAATTGATTGAAAAATTTAACTTTTTGTATATAAGAGAGAGGGAAAAAACTATAACATTAAAAATAAAATAAGATAGTATAATTAATTAATATAATATTAATTATTTATTTATTTATTTATTTATTTATTTATTATTATTAATTTATAAATAATATCATAATTTATTATTTAATGAGTAAAAGACTTTAATTTATCATTAATTAAATTGATCTATTACTAATTTTTAAAAAGATAAGATAATTATTTATATTTTTAAAAATAATAAAATAAAACAATTCAATTCAATATATTAAAGCACCAATCTTTTAATAATAATTATATATGAAAAATTTTAACGTGACAAGTAAAAAAAATTGAGAGAGTATTTAATTGAACAGTTTAAATTAAAATATTGTAAAATATTCGATATATTAAAGCACCAATCTTTTAATAATAATTATATAAGAAAATTTTTAATGTGATAAGTACAAAAAATTGAGTATTTAATTGAACAGTTTAAATTAAAATACTGTAAAATATTTGATATAATAAAGCACCAATCTTTTAATAATAATTATATATATATAAAATTTTAATGTGACAAGTAAAAAAAAATTGAGAGAGTATTTAATTAAACAATTTAAATTAAATTAATGTAAATTCTATTAACATAGATATAAATATATATTTATTTTATGGAGCAGTACAAAAGTGAAGTATTTATTGGTGATGTTGGGATAGGAGGGGTGTGTTGAGGCTTTCTTTAATTAAACTTTTGTGTCGGGGTGATTTGGTTCAAGGGCCAACAATAAGCAACCTTGTCATGTAAAACCACGACAACAGGGATATATCATCATCATCATAATCCCTATGCATGAATCATATGCCCAAATCCTCCTTTTTAATGATCTAATATATTATATATTTTTTTAAAAAAAAATTTAAATATTACCGTACATATAATTATTCACAATTTTCTTTTAACAAAATGTAAAATAAACCACACATTAATCTTAAATTATGAGAGTAATTCTCCGTGCAATCTCTATACTATACTTTTCAAAACGTAATTTTATTATCCTTGTATTTTTTTTCTTTTTACTCTTTCCAAATTCTTATATTGTTTCAAATGTGTCCAATTAGTCGGATTCAAGATGACCATCATATTTGCTGTCCAAGTCTAATTATGTTAGCATGGCCAATATATATATATATATATATATATTTTTAAATAGTTAAAAACTTAATCCTCACATGTGGATTTTTTTTAATAAATGACTACAAAGAAAAAATAAATAAAAAGTGAAAAATCAAATATTAAAATAACATAACAGTTTGGATCCAATTATATCATATCCAAACCAGATTTCATAACCCTAATTACTTTACTCTTTACTCTTTACTCTCTCTCTCTCTCTCTCAATTTCTCCCCCAACCTCCATCCCAATCATCTCCCATCCTCTTCTCCGACGAGCGTCCCGATCAGCCCTCCCCATGTAAAATAAACCACACATTAATCTTAAATTATGAGAGTAATCTCTATATTTTTCAAAACGTAATTTTATTATCCTTGTATTGTTTTTTTTCTTTTTACTCTTTCCAAATTCTTATACTGTTTCAAATGTGTCCAATTAGTCCGATTCAAGATGACTGTCATATTTACTGTCCAAATCTAATTATGTTAGTATAGCCAATATATAATATATTTTTTTAAAATAGTTAAAAACTTAATCCTCACATGTGGATTTTTTTTAATAAATGACTACAAAGAAAAAATAAATAAAAAGTGAAAAATCAAATATTAAAATAACATAACAGTTTGGATCCAATTATATCCAAACCAGATTTCATAACCCTAATTACTTTACTCTTTACTCTCTCTCTCTCTCTCTCTCTCTCTCTCTCTCTCTCAATTTCTCCCCCAACCTCCATCCCAATCATCTCCCATCCTCTTCTCCGACGAGCGTCCCGATCAGCCCTCCCCATGTATGCATCTCCCAAACCAAACATTTCCAACCATCCCTGCATTCTTAATTACAATAACAATAGTTAACCTCATCAATCTCAACATCTTCATTTTTTATCTTCACAAAAAAACTCAAATCTTTTCCTGGAAAACCTCACTTGATATGCCCATGAACCAAAGGAGTCCAAGAAACTATCTTCCTATCTCTCTCTCTGAGCATTTCATCAAACACCTCACTGACAGACTCAAAATCACCAACTCCAGCATAACATACCACAAAAAGAGTTGCTCACAAACGGATCACAATCAAATCCAAGCTTCACAATATGAGAATGAATCAAGTTTACATTTTTACTCTCAATTCCGGACTTAGATTTCAAGAGTAAAGGATAATAAGTATGTTGATTAGGAATCACGCATTCACTGACCATCAGAGCATAATAAGCATCGGATGGCATTCCAAGAAGAAGAATCCGGTGGCGCGAGCGATCTAATTTAATGAAACGCAGCGGAGGTGAAGGCGAGTACGATGCGAGGAGAGGCCGGAGGTGAAGAGGATGCAAAGGGTTAGGTTGAGATGGGGCGTGGATTTGCATTCGCGGAGAAGAGAGAGCATAAGAGGAATGGGAAAGGCTGATCGGGACGATCGTCGGCGAAGAAGATGGGAGATGATCGGGATGGAGGTTAGGGCAGAAAGGGAGAGAGAGAGAGACAGAGAGTAAAGAGTAAAGTAATTGGATATAATATAATTGGATCCTTATTGTTTACGGGCTTTTTAAAATATTACAAAAAATTACTAAATTACGCATGTTTGGGATTATTCTGCAAAAATACGTGAGTTGGTGGAAAAGCAGATGGCGCTTTCGTTTTTCGGTTTTTATAATTTTAAATATAGAAAAGCAGGGAGAGGTTCTCCCGTTTTATTTTTAATTAAAAGATTATGAAAGCGGAGAAACTCTCCGTTTTCAAATTATTTTAAAATTTTTAATAAAAATAAAAACGGAGAGTAACTCCGTTTTTTGTTTTTAAAGCCTTGGATTACTGTCGCAGTAATGTTGTTAGCTTTTAAATTTTTTTGTTTTAAAGCCTTGGATTACGTCATCGGTAATGTTGTTAGCTTTTAAATTTTAAGCCTTGGATTCCTTGTCTTGGTAATGTTGGTTAGCTTTTAAATTTGTTAAAGATTCTCATTAAATGTTGGTTAGTTTTTAAATTTGTTAAAAGATTCTCATTACTTAGCTTTTCGACAAATGAACACAACTATATTAACCTTTTACTAACGGATATAAATATATCCGTTGAATTATTTTAATATTATTTTTTATATAATACCCACTTCACACTTCCCACTGCCCCCACTTCCCACTTCACACTTCCCACTTCCCACTTCCCACTTCCCACTTCATATCGTCCACTCATGATGGGACAAGAGTGACAGCCAAACCTCGCACTCAAGCACTAAGCACGCCGGCCAAACCCGCACTATTCGAAAGTGATTAGGACAAAGCGGGGACGGTCGAAACCCTCGCACTACCAGACGAAGACGCTCTAGTCAAAACCCTGCACTACTCGAGTGATTGGGACAAAGCAGATACTCAAAGCCTACACCAGCAAGACAAAGACGCTGGTCAAACCCTGCACCACTCAGTGATCGGGACAAACTATGATGATCAAACTGCGCGACTCAGATGATTGGGACAAAGCAGATGGGACTCAAACCGCACTCGGCCAAGACGGGCACGCCGGCCAAACTCGCACCACTCGTTGATCGGGACAAAGCGAGATGATCAACTCGCACTCAGCCAAGACAAAGTGCTGCCGTCAAACCTCGCACCACTCGCTGATCGGACAAACCATGACAATCAAACCCGCACCACTCGATGATTGGGACCAAAGCGAGGGCGATCAAACTCGCCGCCACGAAAGATCTGAAAGCACGGCCAGAACTGCGCACCACTCGGTGTTTGGCACAAGCGGAGACGGTCGAACTGCACGGTCAGGCACTAAGTACGTCGGTCAAACCTACACCACTCAGTGTTTGGGACGTTCTAGTGTAACACCACAACAAGGAATATGCTTTATATCTGATCGCCATGAATCTATCAAATCGACTTTTTAGATCGCTTGGCCGTGAGATGAGTGCTCCTCGTGCGTGCACATGTTTATTGCAGTTAGACATATCTCGGCCAATTTTCATGCGTCGTTTCGAAACAAAGAAATGCAGACGAATAGTTGTCGATATTGGCAAGTTATAAGATTAACTTTTTAATCTAACTCTTACATTGTTGTTAATTCATCGAAGTTATCTTAACTTTTTAAGTTCACTTTATTGCGAGTTATTCGAAAACCATTCAAGATTTTAACTCTTGGTATGGTTTACTACGAGACAACGATGAAGAGGCGGCGAGATGGTTGGATAACATACCGCGGGAGAAGTGGGCTCAAGCGTTCGATAAAGAAGGGAGGCGATATGGTCACATGACAACCAACCTCGCGGAATGTGTTAATTCGATTGCTTAAGGGAACAAGAAACCTTCCTATAACTGACTATGGTTAAGTCAGCGTACTTCGACTTGCGGAGTTATTTGTAAGGAAAGGTGTACGGCGCAAGCTCGGATCGCATCGAGCCTTATCTTCCCGGAATCACTAATGAAGGCAATCCAGAAAATCAACAAGCGGTCCGGCATTTACGTTCGTCAATTTGGCCGTGAAGAGAAGTCATTCATGGTAGATGAGATGTCACCCCGCAATGTGGGAGACAAGCTAGCACTTTTCGTGATCAACCTAAGATCACATTGGTGCGACTGTGGTGCTTTTCAGACGCTGCATTTTCCATGTCGACATGTCCTTGCAGACATGCTCGCATATTCGTCTACATTGGGAGGAGTATGTTGACAAGCGTGTATAGGCTTCAAAGCAGCTTTTTAATGTATATCGTAAAGAGTTTGAGCCGAGTATCAAATGAGGGATATTGGAACCCTTATAATGGTCCACGTCTACGTCCTAATATTACGATGAGAAGACCGACGAAAGGAAGACCAAAATCTACAAGGATTCGTAACGAGATGGATATTAGGGAAGGTGTTCAGCGAAAACGTTGTGGTTTATGTACGCACGAAGGACATAGTCGCCCGAAATTGTCCCAACATCGCCGGGTCCAAGTACTCGGTCGTAATATAGTCTAAATGTCTTTTTCGTTGTAATGTTTTTAATGATGTAAGCCTTTCATATAATTATAACATGCAATGAGTTATCATTAAAAGCCTTTTCTTAAAAGCATATGAAGACAAGACAAATGCAAAGAAAAAAGTAAATTTAAAAAATACACAACATAGAACACCAAGCAAAAATCAACCTAAGATAGTTTCGCGTAGACAATAAAGAAAAAAACAACAACTAATACAAGAGTCTACTCTATCAGTCTCTGACTGCCACCTCTCGGTAAAACATTGAGGGTGGGTGAATATCTCTGTCGAGCGGGTCCCGTGGCCTAGGGTCTTCGTGCTCGCTCGGTGGCGGGTCATCATCGGATGATTCATCCGAGATCAGCGTATTCTTTGAAAGTGTTGGAGTGTTCAGGTTCGCAGCAAAGTACGAAGGGTTTGGAGGTGATTCCCAGTCTTGTTGCCGAAATGAAGTTGAATGACTAGATTGTCCAGCGTTCCCATGGGTGGATGATGAGGTTGATATTCAAATAAATTCCGCACAAAAGTCCATCCCGAAATCAACCGAGTATCTGCTGGGCTCAAGCTGGAGGAAATCCATGGAGATGAGATGATCGAGTAGCGTTGATATCATCCGGATGAGTGAAATGATTTGGTACCCCTCGTGATGTGAGTGTCGAGGGAATATGTGCCTCGTCGTGTTCGACCCGAGAACTATCTTGGATGACGTCGTCGTGCAGAGGAGGACTCGGTGGTGGCACATCTACAACCCTCGTTGGAAAGCGCTCTAAGGGGCGCTGGAAGAGTGTTCCCTCTCGCATCGAGGGATCCAGCAGGGTCCCCGATCCGTCGATAAAAAAATAGTATGGTATTAGTAGTATATCGGTCATAATATTCCACCGACATTGCGTTATTCGGCGAGGGAACATGGAGGTCGAGGCAACGTGACGCTCTATCTCTCCAGTATCCAATCCATCTTCCGTGCATCAATGCCCAATCTGTGTCAATTCTACCACGAAGATCATGATCATGAGTTGGTCCAATGCAAACTGGATCGAGAGGAACACCTTGGGCGGCAAATTGTCTTGTCGCTCGATCCGTTTTGGTGCCACTCAACAACTTGAAGCAAATCAATGATGTAAACGCAGGTCCATAAAAGGTCTGCATCTGCGAAAATGTCATGTGGCACTTGTGCAATTATCTCGTTCGAATCATAAGGCCGCCATATAAAAGCTGTTCAAAATTATTTACGAAATAATCAATGATTATTAATACCTAAAAATATAGTGTATGAATTATCGGTTTTTAACAACATTACATGTTGCATCTCCAACCGATCTAGTAGCTGCCTATATATCTTCACATTGTGCTTGTTGCTACGGCTATCATCATCCACTTCAATGTGCGCCCACCTGAAAAATGAGAATGAATTATAATTTCAATGTATTATAATTAAGTGTAAAATGAATTATCAATTTAATTTGCTCTCACCTACGAGCCAGAGGAAAGGATACGATACCACGGGTTTGAGGGGATATACTTGAAATCCTATACCATGCCCATGATTGAAGTAATATCATAGATCCACTAATATTTTTCATATCCTTGTTGGATGACGCAGACAAAAGACTGTCAGAGACAAGGAATCCAAGGCTTTAAAACAAAAATTTAAAAGCTAACCAACATTACTGGGGACAAGGAATCCAAGGCTTAAAACAAAAAAATTTAAAAAGCTAACAACATTACTGGGATGGAATCCAAGGCTTTACAAAAAGGAGTTACTCTCCGTTTTTATTTTTATTAAAAATTTAAAACAATTTGAAAAGCGGAGAGTTTCTCCCGCTTTTCATAATCCCTAATTAAAAAAATAAAAAGCGGAGAACCTCTCCCGTTTTTCTATATTAAAAATTAAAAATAAAAAGCTGAAAACGGGAAAAGGTTTACCGTTTTCCACCAACTCAAGATATTTTGGTAAATAATCCCAAACATGCGTAATTTAGTAATTTTTGTAATATTTAAAAAAGCCTATTATTACGTTATATTTGATATTTTTTTATTTTTAATATTTTTTAATTTATTAAAAAAAATCATGTGTGAGGATAAAATTATTAACCAATGTAAAAAAAGCCACGTGTTGGCCACGTCAGCATAATTAAATGGCAAACATAATGGACCAATGGGCCACATTTGAAATAGTATAAGAATCTGAAAAGTGGAAAAAAAAATATAAAGATCAAAAGGTTACGTTTTGAAAAATAAAAAACTGTACAGAGAATTACTTATAAATTATGTGTATGTTCATTCTTCACTGGTTTAGGTTCAAACTTATTTTCTCTGCAGTACAAACATAAAACACCTTGTGCATAGACCCAGTACTAATACCTCAAGAGTTCATAAATAGTAATTCATAACTATCTCAAATGTACATATTTAATCTGATAGATTATTATTTGGAATATTTTATATATTACATAGTATTTTATTAATAAAATCTACATAAATATTATACTAATGTGGAGTGCTAGTGTACTCATTCATTCATTTGATGAACCATGATACTAGATAAAAAAATATTTAAAATATAAAATATCTTAAATAATACTCCTTCCGTTCTTTTTTATCTGTCACAAATCTATTTTTTTTTATCTGTTATTTTCTAACATCAAGAAGCATTTATAATTCTTTTTCCAAAATTACCCTTGACACTCATTTCAATTCTTTTCTTAGAATTAAATATGAGAGTGAAATGTGAAGATATAAAGATATCTACTTTTTTTATAAAATTTTGTGAAATAACTATATTTCTTAGTATATGAGATTTGATTAATCACGACAGATAAAAAAGAACGGAGAGAGTACTCTACTAAACAACACAGACATTAAATATTACGCAATTAATGGCTAAACCCAAATGTTGCCCCATTTTCAAAAATTAAATATGAAACAGACTCATTTCTACTCTAACAGAGCATTGTGGATATATATATATATATATATATATATATATATATATATATATATATATATATATATATATATATATATATATATATTATTATTTACGAATCTAACAAGTCAGAATCCATAATCAAGGGACCTTTACATCATCACTGGATGACACAGAATTTGGGTCATTAACCCAAACTTCCAACCTACGATTCATTACTAGTGTTCAGTAGAACTTAAATTCGAGATCTTTTAAATATCTTACACCAACATCTTTCATAATTGGATCAATACAGTTGTACTGCAAACCCTATGACATTGTGGATAAAATTTACTGAATTTTTTATTATATAAATAAAATAAAAAAAATTACATTAAAAAAAGCACTTGTGGTTCGAACTTTTAAAAAACAGAAGAACAAGAATTTATTTTTAAAACTATGTGGTTTTCCAAGCTAATAAAAAAATCATTAATAAATCATTAACAGTGTTAATTCACAAGGATAAAATTATTATTTTACTAAAAAAATTAACCCACATGAAATAAAAATATATATCTTTTAAAGTTTATTAATTTCTTTCAAAATTTTATTAAAAAAATTAAAATCTAACAAATAAAATAAAACCACATTCAAAATCATGTTTTTTTAATGCTATGTGACATTTTTTAAAATAAAATGATGATTTTACCTATACTAAAAAAGCAAAAAATTAACACGTTAAAGATTTTTTCTTTTTTTGCTAATTACAAAAATTACATAGTTTAAAAACAATAATCTTTTCTTTTAAGTAAGGAATCATGAGTTTTTTTTTTATTTTCTCTAAATTACTTTTTTTAGGAATCAAAGGACAAAAGAGTCAGAAGAAGATTTGGGTCGTGAGGATAGAGAATTAGAGATCATGTGCCACAGACTGCCCATCAAGATTGAAGTGCTTATTCATCATCAACTTTGCCTTTTTACTAATAATCAATATATAATACAATTATTATTCTGTATATTTTATATTTGATCCATACAAAGCGGAAGTTTTTCAATTATAAAATATTATTTGGATTTTTTTTTATTAATTCAATTTTTTTGGATTGAATCTACAGTGAAGTAACTTATAGTCCCTCTATAGTTTGAGTTTCCTCAAAAAATTCCTCCAAGTTTTGGTGTCCATAATAAGTTATTTTTATTTATTTTTATTTTACTTTTCAATCCATATTCTATTAATGGTTGTTAACTCTCTTTGAAAATTACAGAACTACCCTCAACATCATGCCAATATCAGCACAACGTGAAAAAATGAAAATGACCCCCAACCGCCAGCATTAGGAAGGGACGCTTGGGCAATTGCTACCATATACATAAGGATACCCGTATTCCCTCCCTTTTATCTGGCATACCCCTTCGCTTTCTTTATAGTCTGACCAAACATTGTCTAGAGAAATTTTTCCCTGCAATCTTTTTCCCCGTCGATCTCTATCTTCGAGTTATGCGAATAGTTGCTTTATTATAGAATGAGGGTCATATATCGTCCCTTAGGATTAGGTCATATATCATCCCTAAAGTCAACGTGACCGGATAGGAGTTTGAAATTTTTTTTACTTCTTTCAGCTGACAAGGCATTTCTGGTAATATATAGAAAACAATTTAACGGACTAAACGACAAGGATGAAATTGGAATAAACTTGATAAAATAGGGATTCTCTGGAATAATGTAATGTCAGAGGAACTACCCAGGAAGAATAAAACTTCCTGCATTTTTCCTTGAATTTATAAATATAAGGTTTTTTAAGAAAGCATCATAGAACCTCCCTCCTATTCTTGGCATTTCAGAAAAAAAAAATCCCTAACATTTTTCATATATCAAAAAATTTCTTATTGTACAAATAATTGATTTTTAAATTCAAATTTATTTGAAATTACAAATATATCGCTAACATTCACTTGGGCCACCGGTGAGTTTGGAATCCTTAGTTATTAGTATGTTCCAAGGGGGTAAACTCACCCAAGTTCAAAGCTAAGCAAAAAGATATTGGTGCCAGGTGTAAGAACACTTGCGAGCATCATGCCAGGAGCGAGCGTGCATTGGTGGAAGCCACGTGAGCATTATCATTGGGCGGGTTGCAAGTGTGCCCAATCACAAGTGCATCGATAGTCAATGGCGGAACTAGAAATAAAATTAAGGGGTACTGAATTCAACTTTTAAAAATTTATAAATGTTATAAAATTATGTTAATTCAAACTTGTGATTATACCAATTAATGTGTTCTCCCTTCATACCGCTTTGGTCTAGGTATAAAAAACTCTCCATAGCTACATCAATGTTTTCAGACCCAAGACCAGACCGGGTTGACCCAAACCTGGCCTTAAAAATGGTCTGGTCCAATATATAAAACCGGATTTTAATAAAATCAGGATTGAACCGGAAACCCGGCCAATCAAACCGGTGACCCGATTACCCAGTTGGGTCATCAACCTAGTTTGCACAATTTTTTTTTAATTCTTATTTTATTTTATAATATATTAATGTTTGGGGGTTATAATGTAAAATTATAAAACTAAGGAAAGGAAAGACCAAGGGAATATTTTTATGTGTCAATTTTTATGGATTTCTTTGTTATTCTCATTGAATATTTTTATGATTTTCAATTAATTATGTACTAGTTTATTTTTATGTCATTTGGTGTATTTCACATTTTTAATATAGTGTACTTCAATAGTTATTTTATGTAAAATACTTGTTTAAAATTTTAAAAATCATGTTTTCATTTTTTATTATTTTTTATTCTTCAATTTTTTATTTTTTGATTATATATAACTAAAATTTAGATTTTTTTTAATAAAAATTGTTGACCCCGATTCAACCCGGTTCAAACCCTCGGCCCTTGACCCCTAATCTTTTCTGGGTCGATGCCCGATCTGGATTTGAAAACCTTGAGCTAAATAATTAATAATTAACTCAATTAACAATTAAAAACCAAAATAACAAATAACACAATTTAAAATTAACTTAACATAAATTCATAGTCAATTATTCAATAGAACAACTATTTAACAAATAATTTAATGAATAACCAAAATTTTCACAACAGCTAATAAAACAAATTATTATTATAAATAATCAAACAAACAATTAAATAAATAAAATTTAGTATAAATGAAGGGAAAAAAGGATAAATTTCTACAATGAAAAATAAAACATGAATTTTATTAAACAATGAAAAAAAAAAACTCACCCATGGATGCGACCTGCAAACAATTTCAAATTAAATTTTACTATGGCACTATAGGACTATCCCAAGATTAATGAGAGACTGTGTTTTTTAAGAATTTTTGGGAAAAAGACTGCGGGTTTTTGAGATTTTGAGAGAGAGGTTGCATTTTTTTTAAAATTTATTAATGTTATTGTTTTTATATTGATATCCTTCGATAATTATGTATAGTTAAGTTCAATAAAAATATATTTAAAATATAAACTTTAAAAATAAAAATATTATGAAGATTCATGTTTGACTTAGCCATATTATTCATTATTACCAATCAACATTAATTTTATTTAATATGATAATTTTATTATTTTTATTTAATTTATTTTAAATAATGGAAGTAGAATGAAAAAATATATATGTTTTAAGGGGTTTTTGTAATTATCATATATATAATAAAATATTTTCTTAGGCCAAGAGGGCCCCCTCCTTGCATCCGCTAGGCATGCATGAGTGCAAATATTTATTTGCCCTGAAGTGGAAAAGTGCCACTTCTCTAATTCAGTATTTTTTTATTTTAAATTAAATTCATTTAAATATTTTTTTCATTGAAATGGTGAAAATAAAATTTTATATAAACCTAATTTTCTCACCTCACTTTTAATCATAATTTTTTTATATATAAAATGAGCACAAAAACAGTTGGAATGATATTAATTTTTAATCGGCTCATAGAAATGTCACTACTCTTTATTTGTCCATTCTAATCACTTCCCCCGAGTGATTGATCAAGCACTCTTCTGATGAGTACTAAGCTGTAGAGACAAACAAGATTAGTTTTGAAGGTTTTTAGAAAAAAAATATTTAAATAATAATGACAAAATTTTAAAAATAATAAATATAAGGTAAAATAGACCAGATGGATTGATGGAAAAAATTGTAAATTTTCAGGGACTTACGAGTAATTTTCTTTTTTTAATTTAATTGAAGAAGGGTTGCATGTAACGGAATTCTCTCTCTTTCACATCAATCTCATCGCACTGTAAAAAATTTATGTAAATCTGTCCGTTTATCAAAGTATCAAAAATAAGAATCAACGGTCATGTCTTGACAAAAGTAAATAATAAATGTAATACAAAATACTAAAATCCTTTTCATTTACTTTTTACTTTTTACTTTCAACTCTGTCTGCCGTCTGCGCCGAGAATCTCCTTTCCCTATCAAGTCAAATTAACCAACATTATTATATTATTATTTCTTTTTGTAATTTCCATCCCAAATTATTATTATTATTATTATTATTATTATTATTTACTAAATTAAATTTTACATTGTTATTTTGATTTATGATATATGGACAAATCATTGAGGTAACCTTGTATGCCCGTATTGCCCGGTTGAATAAAGAATGAAGTCTTATATTTAAAATTTTCAAAAAAAAAAATTCACAGATTTATATATTTAAATTATGTGTTTTGTAGCAATTTTTTTATTTTTTATAATAATAATACCAGCGGATCGTTTATTAGTTTATTAAAATCAAGTGAGTTTCTAGAAAGTATTAACTGAGCTCAGGCAAAATGAAGGTATATATGAGTGTGTTGATGTATTAACTCTAAACTTATGCAATTATATCTTTATGTTTTCATTATTTTTATGTTTAATTATTGTACAAGTCCTTGTAATCGTGTATTTTCTTCCTTTGTAGTCTTTGCAATATTTTTAGACACAATTAAGTCCTCATATTTAGTCGAGTTAGATCATTCTAATCCGCGGTGTAGATGGGCAAGTGTAAATTGTAAAAATTTAATTGTACCTAAAAATATTACCGTAGACTAGAACGACCCAACTCGACCAAATATGAGGACTTAATTATATCTAAAAATATTAGAAGGACTAAAAAAAACAGAAAGTACATAATTATAGGGATGTGTACGGTAATTAAACCTTATTTTTATTGTATTTATATTTACATATATATTTCTTTAAAAAAATTTGGGTAATTATTTCAATTAAAAAAACAAAACAACAATTCACATATGTAATTTCGTTATTGTATTTTCATAAATTTTAGCTTAAAATATTAATGATGAAAAAGAATTAATGTTGACGATCTTTTTAAAATCCAGAGGATTTGAATTTCATAAATTTTTTTAAAATGTGGATTTTAACCTAAATACAGCGATTAATTTTGAGCTAAGATCCAACTTGATGCCAAAATTAAGATTTTGGCTTAATTAAATAAATCCAAATTGCATATTTCCAACTCATAGTTTTTAAATAAGTAAATCAATATCTCATGTTTCCATAATTATCACATTTCTATGTACTTTCAATTAAATGCAACAATATCTTTTTATTATAAACTTTTTAGGGGTCATATACGTAAAGAAATACTTAACAGCAGACAATTCATTTCAAGCCCTTTTTTTCTTTTCTTTTTTTTAGAAATCAAATTTATGTATATTTAATTTTAAACATTACTAAGTTTGTTGGATAATAATGTATCATTAAAAATGTAAAATAATAACTCAATTAATTACTCAATCTAACAGATCACACATGAACGGTATAGTGTACAGCTCTGTATATTATTTGATACTCATACCATTATTTAATGTCTTCACATGCTTGAATCTGCATCTAATTTCACAGCCAACATTCATTTTCAAATTATTTATTTATTTATTGTAGTGTAGTTGTCCTATGATTTTCTTTGAAAAAATTCACACAGTAAATATGAATTTTCAAAAATTAAAAGCCATTTTTTTCCATGCACACCAACTTCAATATACAATCACAGATATCTCTGTTTATATTTTTTTAAATATTATAATATATATCGGAGATATATTTTATATTTTTTTAATAAAATTGATATAGAACCATGCATAACATGTCTATATTTCTGTATGAATTGAAATTGAAATTTATTTTTCAAATAAAGGTATAAACATCGTATGATATGCTGTGTGATATAATGCTAATAAATCAAAATATAATTAATGTAAAATTAATAATAATATTATTAATAAAAAAATATATTAAAAAAATATTATTATTATTATTACTATTTTCATAAAGAAAATATATTTAAATGTTTTTAGAAAAAAAAAATATATATATATATATATATTAAAACAGTCAAACTCATGGGATGCAAAAGAGAGGATACAGACAAATTTTTGGGGGTCTGGAACATGCAAAAGTAAAATCATTAGGGAAGGACAATTATGTAATTTCAGCCAATGACATTGAAGCTAACACAAACAGTTTGCCTGCCTGTTCCCCTGCCTTCCGCACAAATGTACCAAAAAAATAAAAAAAAAAATAATAATAATAAATAAATAAATAAATAAAGCCACCTGCGGAGCACGTGACCGCCGCACGGGTCCCACCACACACCTATTTCATGTACCACAATCCTAAATGTCCCCACAGACAAGTTACCAACCCAACCCTAAATCTAAGATCCTCTTTATTAATACAATAAAGGTGCAAATCCACATTTCACACGGTTAGTTTACCAAGCATTAAATAAGTAATTTTTAATTTATATTTTAAAAAAAACTCATATTATTGTTGACTAATTTAGATCTTGTGATTTCACTTGATTTTTAAAAAAACTAATGAGTAAAAAAAAAAAATCAATATATATATTTATACTTGTTTCATTTATGTTATTATTAAGTGTTACACATAAAAATACCTATATATATACTTTAGAAAATAATTTTACTATTTGGTTTTTGAATTAATATTTTTTTAAAAAAGTTATGGGACACAGTACTAAACACACATGCATGTCAGTCACTCAGAACAACAATAGTCAACATGTCTAACATAGTTATACATAATTCAAGTATAAAATTAATATTTTATTTCAATTTTTTACATTTAAGTGAATATTTAAACAATGACCTAAAAGGACCCACTCAAAGTTTAACACTCTATCCGTTTTTCATATTTTTTGTTTTTTAAAAAATAAATTTAACCAATAGAATGAAAAAAATCTAGGATGCAGCCAACGATTTGGTCTATTGACATCGGATTCTTTGTGTAAGGTGTTCGCTTCGAGTGTTGAGCGTGGTTCCCCGAGTTCGATCCCTATCTCACGCAAGGTGAACGCACGGTTTGGTGGTGAGTGCTGTTCCCTCATGTGTTCGTCTTTGGGTTCCGGTGCTTGTCGTCTTTCTAAAAAAATATGTAGGATTGCCACTTTTTCATAAAGTGACAACGAGATACTTAAATTTAGCAGCATGAGCTTTTGATTGCTCCTCTCACCTTTTTGGTTGGGGTTTTTCTAGGTTCCGGTGTTTGTTGTTATTTTATTTTATTTTACATTTGTGTTGTAGGAGTTCTTTTTTTTTATTATCTATTTTTGTTTTTGTATGTTTTTTTTTTACATCTGATGTATGAGTTGGTTGTGAAATCAGTTATAATTTAGCATAGCATATTTTGACACGTGTTTTATATGATATTAATTTTTTATTCTATTATGATTTGATGACACGTGTTAGATTTTAATAGGTTGGAACTAGAAAATACCCTAGTTTCAGAACTAAGGGACATAGCTTCCACCACTTCACACGTCATATAAGAGACTTATTTTGATACAGCTAATCTTTTGAACCAAGTGATTTTGACAGGCTGTTATGTATATTTGTGTCTGCTGATGTTTAATTTTTAATAAAATCATATAGTGGTTTATTCAAATTAAAAAAAAAAAAAAAGTCTGGGATGGATTTTCAGGAAATAAAAACAATAGATAAAATAGTAAATAAAAAAGAATTAAATAAGTAAATATATAATAAATGGATGCGGATCTCCTCCGGTACTGCTGCCCGGATCCTCTTCCCACCCATGCCCTAGATCCGCTGACGTCCTCTTCCCAGATCCACTGCTCCCATCATCATCATCATCATCATCATCATCATCAACATCATCATCCTCTCTTTTAAGTCAAACCCTCTTCCTTCTCATTCACTACCATATCCCCTTCCAGATCTCTCTTTTCTCTCTCTCTTCTCCCAGCTCTATATATATTCCTTCTATCCCTCCCATCTCTTTCACCGATTTCTTCTCTCGATTTCCGAATGGCGTCGTCGAAGCAACAGATGCATGTGCTTGCAGTGGACGACAACAGCGTCGACCGCGCCGTAATCTCCCGGATTCTCCGCAGCTCCAAGCACAAAGGTGCCCAATTTCGTTACTGCTCGCTTGGTGTTTGATGAAATGCTTCTTAGAACTCTGTTTGCGCGTCACCTGTTTGCGTTTTTGTCTCTCTCTCTCTCTCTCTCTCTTACATTTTTCCTCCTTTTTTTTCGCTTGTTTTCAGTCACCGCCGTCGACAGCGCTCAGCGCGCACTCGATCTTCTTGGCCTGGTAATAATTGATTTAATTTTTTAAATTTTTTTTTGCAGTTATATCCCTGTAATTTTTTATTTTGCATTTATGTCCCTGTAAAATGGTTGAAGTTAGTAATGGTCCCTGAGTTTATGTCTTGGTGAAATTTTGCAGGAACCGGACGTGAATATGATAATAACTGATTATTGGATGCCGGATATGACTGGGTTTGACTTGCTTAAACGGGTCAAGGTTTGCAACCCGTTAACCCGTTAACTGAAATTTATTTTTTTTTTAAAGTTTTTTTTAATTATTTATAAATTAATAGGAGTCTTCTGTGCTGAAAGAGATCCCAGTAGTGATAATGTCTTCTGAGAATGTTCCTAGTAGAATCACGAGGTATTGAAAAATTATTATTAAAAACACCCTTTTGAAGGAAGTTTGTGAATTTTGAAATTTTTGAGGGTTAAAATGAAATTTAAATGCAGATGTTTGGAGGAAGGAGCAGAGGATTTCTTGTTGAAGCCGGTGAGGCCTGCTGATGTATCAAGGCTTTGCACCCGCATGATGATGCGGTGATGGCCGTTGGATTCAAATCAGACGGCTGGGATGAAAAAGTTTTGTTCTTTTTTTTTTTTTTCTATCCTTTTTTTGATACAGAGAAAGAGTAGTTGTGGTTGTTTTGTTTTGGTGTTCTGGTGGGGAATGTAATTTTTTTTTGGGGGGGAAATATGAAATAGAACCAAAGTTAAAAAGATGAGAGCTTTTGGATATTAAAAAAATTTACATTGTTGTACTTCATTTTTCCTTTTTTTTTTATTCTTACAAACATTTTAAATGAATTTACTGCAAAGTTAAAAGTTTACCTACATTTGCTTTAATTGGTAAGTTGATCTTTATGATATATAGCTGAATCTGATTCTTATATTTATTGCCCATTTGGTTGGTACCATGAATCAGAAAGATGGTGTTAATTTTTGCAAGAGAAAACTTTATGTCATATCTTGTTGAGATATAAATGTACTATTATGAATTGAATTTAAATTTGAAATAAAGTAAGAATTTTAAATTAGTTGTTGTTTCTAAAATATGATTATGTATTTTTATAAAAAAAGTATTTTTTACCAATTACTGAAAATTAGGAAAATGAGATATGCAAGTGCATTGTCTATGTTTTAAAAATGAAATGAAATTTTATTTACCAAATTTTTATTAAAGATATTAGGCACAATTACTCGTTTGTTGTCCTGTCCATTTGTTTCAAAAAGTTGATAGGTTAAATTATCATTATTAAAGATGTATCAATGAAAAATTGGTAATTATTCTTCTGTTCAACTTAAACTTAATTTTTTTAAAAAAGTCAATTCAATTTTTTTAAAATATTTTTTTATTAAAATATATTAGCAAATTTGAATCATTTTTTAGATGCCACTATAAACTCAGAATTTGTGTTGGAAATAAATAACGAGAATTGCTAATCCAAAAAAGGTGTTAAGAGACAAATAAATATGGTGAAGTATCGGTTATAGTGCTTAACAATTTTTTAGAAAAATATTAATTTGATCAAATATGAAATACCACATTGGGTAAATAAAATCTTACTATGTAAAGATTTAGAAGATATTTTAGAATTAAAATCAAGGGGAGAAAAGCGACATTCTCCTATAAGACTTGTAAAAAACAATAAATAAACAGTATTGTTACAGTATTTATGTTGTTGAAATAGTAATAAAATTTTAAAAAAATTTACTCAAAAATTTATTTTTCTAAATAATCATAACTATTTATCAGTATTAATAATTTTTTAAAATGAATTATTAACTATATATATATATATAAATAATGAAATGAAATTAAAAAAAAAAATTATCCATTTATACGTAATAATATAATATATTCTCTCTTTTAATGGCGGGCTTTTGATTCAGAAACAGAACCAAAGCGTGAGTGATGTTCCCGCGAGCTATGAAATGCATGAAATCCGACAAGCGAACTCTAATGCTCTTGGATCGATGCCAGCATCTCCTTCTCACCATCGCCCAAATCCACCATCTCCACGCCCGCCTCATCGTCTCCGGCGCCATCTCCGACCCTTATGCCGCCGCCAAGCTCCTTGCCTTCTATGCCATCTCCGAAGACGGCGACCTCGCCCATTCCCGTGCCGTATTTGGCGCCCTCCGCCGTCCTACCGCCTTCGCCTGGAATACTATGATCCGCGCGCACGCTGATCGGAAACAACCCCTTGATGCTCTCTATCTTTGTAAGCACATGCTCCGTTCCGGTTTCTCCCCCAATAACTACACGTTCTCCTTCGTGCTCCGCGCTTGCGTTGAGCTCTCCTCCTTGTTTGACGGCCGGAAGTTTCATACTCAGATCTTGAAGCGTGGTTGGGAGTTGTATGATTTTGTTCTCAATGGATTGATTCATATGTACGCAAGTTGCGGGTGTTTGGATTCCGCTCGGCGCTTGTTTGATTTGAGCACCAACAAGGATGTGATATCTTGGACTGCGATGGTTCACGGTTATGCGAAATCTGGGCGAATTGATGTTGCAAGGGAGTTGTTTGATCGAATGCCTGAGAGAAATGAGGTTTCTTGGAGTTCCATGATTACTGCTTATTCACAGATTGGAATGTTTAAGGAAGCGCTGGAGGTGTTCAATGAGATGCAGCTTGCTAGTGTGAAGCCGAATCAAGCTGGAATTGTTGGTGCTTTGTCTGCGTGTGGTTTTCTGGGGGCTTTGGATCAGGGGAAGTGGATACATGTATATGTGGAGAGGAATGGGATGGTGCTGGACAGGATTTTAGGGACTGCACTGATAGATATGTATGCCAAGTGTGGTTGCATTGAGAATGCATTGAAAGTGTTTGATGAGATGCCGGAGAGAGATGTTTTTGCCTACACATCCATGATTTCAGGGTTATCAAATCATGGTCACAGTGAGAAGGCGATTGAATTGTTTGATAGCATGGAAAATGAAAGTGTTAGGCCGAATGAGGTGACTTTCATTTGTGTTCTCAGTGCTTGTGGTCGGATGGGTCTGGTGGATCGAGGAAGACAAATTTTTGATAGTATGAATAGAGTTTATGGTATTGAGCCGAGAGTGGAGCATTATGGAGGCTTTGTAGACCTTTTGAGCCGGGCGGGATTGCTAGAGGAAGCGAGGAGGGTTGTCCTTGAGATGCCTATGGAACCTGACCCATATGTTTTGGGAGCCTTGTTAAATGCTTGTAGGGTGCATGGAGAGGTGGAATTGGGCAAAGAAACTGTGGAAAGTCTAGTGAAACTTGGGATTGATCATAGTGGTGTTCATGTGCTTCTCTCAAACATGCATGCATCAGCTGATCAGTGGGAAGATGTATTGCAGGTGAGAAAGGGGATGGAGGAGAAGAAGGTGATGAAGGTGCCTGGATGTAGCATGATTGAGATAGATGGTGTGGCTTGTGAGTTTGTTGCTGGAGATCGGTCTCACATGTGTATGGAGGAGATCATGTCTGTAGTGGAAGCAACTGATGTGCAACTCAAGTCCTCTGACTTTGATGATTGTATGGTTGAATCAGAATTGGCCTATGCCTGAGGTCTTGCATACTCAAAGACGCACCATTTTTCATCTCGCTCTTCATCTCAGCGTCAAGAGATTCAAGGTAAATGACATATATTCTTTTTGCTGCCATTCTTTACATTCTTTCTCTTTTCACTGTCGGTTGTAAGTACATACACAAATACATGCATGCACACATATATGCATATGCGTTAAGAATTTATGATTTTTTCTCTACCCTTGGTTAACTTTTTCCCGGCATTTACTAGCATTGTAAGCAAGCCCTACCACTCATCAACCTGTTGAGTATGAAGTGCATAAATATCTTTGCACAAACATAATTTAATATAGAGTTTGATAATTGTTATTTTATAAAAATGAGGAGAGATGGGAAAAAAAAATCTTCCATTTGTTTAGTTTTACTTTGATTTTAGTGTTGCTATACTATTTATTTATTTATTTATTTTGGCTCATGTGGAACTAATAACTGGCACATGAAACTCTCTGATGTTGGTTGTCAATAACAATTGCCTTGGCCACTCTAGAAACCTGCAAGTTCTTGAATGGTATGTTTTCCTCTTAATTTTCATTAAGAGTGACCAAAAGAAAGATAACTAGTTTTTATGCTAACAATTGTAGAATGGTTGCATTCCTTGCCTTAAATGATTCATACTCCCATAAGCGATAGTCTCCAATCCTTTCATGGCTGCTTGTCCGTTAAGCACAAGTCTCTCAGAAGGGAGCAGTCCGGAGGGAGAGAATATGATAATCGTTGCTTCCAAGAGTGGACAGTGGAGCCGTCAAGATGAAGGATTGAAGTGTGTGTTTGTTGGAGTGGCCCATGGTTGATGAGAGCTCTCTGGACCCTAATCATAAGCTGAGGAGGTAGCTTATCTTTCTTGTCTACTCTTCTCATGAATTTTTGGCTTCTTCTTATCTGGAAACACAATTTATTTATTATTATTTTTTGGATTTCCTGCTTTCTTCCCCCTTTATGTGATCTTTTGTTGAACACATTGATTAAGACTTTGACCTTCAGAATTTGCTAGGCTATAACAAAATCTTTCCAAACTAGATCTTATTGTCTTTTAGTCTTTGACACTTGTGTTCTTGTTAGTTTAGTGCTCTTTAAAGTATAATCTCCTCTTTGACAGCAAGCATGACTAGATGTGATCAGTGAGTGCCCTTTGTTGGGAACTCACGGGGTGTATAGTTGAGATAAGCCCCCATCCTCTCAACTAACAATTAAAAATTCTTTTTAACTCTACATGCCTATGGAGTCCAGGCAGAAAATTTGCAAGCTTTCAAATCATGTGAAGCACCAGAATAAATGAATTTTAGATGACCATTGGTTCACTTGAATGCACACTCTTTTTTTCCCCCTCTTTGTAAATTTTGATTAAGAATTTATAAATGATTGATGTGGTTTGTCATCTTCAGTGGTTGTTTTCCTGTTCTTTAATTTCTTCATAATTCAATGATATTGTTCTGAAATGTTGTTGGAGCTGATTTATATTTATTTTGTTTAATTGCTTCAGTGGCAGAGTGCTGCAGGCCTTGCAGCAGATCTTTTTATTTTATTTTGACTTTCAACTGAAGCAAAAAGATTCTTGGAACATCTCAGAAGTACAACAAGCAATCAGTTACAAACTTTTCCTCCAAAAACCAAATTGCAGATATATTCATAGTGTCACTAAGCAAAGATCTTGCTGTGAAATACGTACCAGAGATCATGAGCTTGAGCTGTTGAGGGGTTGTATGACCAGGTTTGATTTTTAGAGTACTGAATCTACTGATATTCACTGTAAATGTTGAATAAGCAAAAAAAAAAAAAAAAAAAAAAAAAAATAAAATAAAAAAATACATGTCTCACAGAAGTCTGTTTTTCTCCTTGTTTGGTCTTCTGAATTTCTCTCTTGCTAGCTGCTCTTATATTTTTCTTTTGCTGCATTGTGTTCAGATGTTCAACTACTTCTTTTTAGTGTTAGATCTAAATTTTCTTAAGATGTTCAGGTAGGTGCAACCCTCGATGAAGTTCAAGTGATAGGATTAAATTAAGCACAGTGTCAAATATGATAAACAATCATCAGTACTTGCCTACTTTTGACTACCAGTTTGATGTGTCCAATTCTAAATTTCTTCAGGGGTATATGTGCATATTGTAGTTTACAAAAATAACACGCAAACAATTTTGAACTTTTTAGGGTGTAAAAAGCAAAAGCATACTCCACACCCACCACCCCCTCATCATCTGGTTCTACAGCCATCATTTTGCCTCTTCTCTGACTCGCTCGCCGGAGAAAAGTGGGAGGCGGCGGAGGCCATGGCGAGGGCCGGAGGTATCACGAACGCTGTGAACGTAGGGATTGCAGTGCAGGCTGATTGGGAGAACCGTGAGTTCATCTCCCACATTTCCCTCAATGTTCGTCGCCTCTTCGATTTCCTTCTCCAGTTCGGTGCGTATCTTACTCTTCTCTTTGGATTTGCATTCTGCTACTTTGCTTTTTGATGATCATTCACTCATTGCTTCATTTCAATTGATACATAAATGGCACAAAGATGGAAATTTTTGGTCTAGATCTGGAGTGTTTCAATGTATTTACTGTTTGTTAGTTGGATCTGGTTGGATTTTGGATTGATTTTACTGGATTTGGTGTTTGTTAATCTTATCCAATGCTTTTTCAACGTGTCTTCTAGACTTTTGGTTTTTAGCATGAAGGGCGATATGTTTTAGTCACATATTAATTGGTTTCAAGAGGAAAATTTTCTTCTTTCTTATTCTGAACAAATCTCTCAGATGAATTGATTCATACCAAGTGATTTCATCTTCTTGCTTCAGAATAATTTCTCATTTGCTTGTTACTAGCCGGTTATGGATGAGTCATCTAGTAAGATAAAACTTTGTGTATACTTGGAATATCTGCAACTTGTTCAAGAACATTTGGTCCACTGACACTGAAATTCCTTTGTTTCTGAGTGAGAATGTGTGGGGTCTTGGTTCAAAGCTCATTATTGGCAAATAATAAACAACTGGTAGACAACCATGAAAAGAACTAAAAATGGTCTTTGAAGTAGTAACTAGTTCCAATTAGTGTGTTGTTTGTTTGAGGGTAAGAGGGTGCCTGGATTCTTCTGCTTAATTACATTTATTCTGAGTTTAAATGGTGTGAAAGTCAGATTATTGCATTTGAACGACATGTATGTTGGAATTGGAAAGACTTGCATATGCAGTTAGGTGGTTGCCTGCTTATGAGGCTTCCTTGCATGCATACATTATGTGTGCTATGTGCTTGTACCTTAGACCAGCTCATTTTTTATTTATACTACTGTGAAACTCTTAATGATTAGGTAATCCTGTTTGGTGTTAGGATAATTGTTAGCTTGACATTCACTGGATTTGTGTTACTTGATAACTTTGTTATTATGAATACATTTGTTGCTAAATTATTAGAAGTAGAGCATATTATTCTTTAGAAGCCAAAGCAATGATGTAGAGAACATGTGAACACTACTTATACCAAACTTTCAATGAATACCCAATGCTTCTCAGTTATTCTAATCCTCTGTAATCGAATTATCGATAATGTACTGATAGAGCTAATGTTATGACTATTTCTTCAAATTGCATATAAACATGTTGCATCATTGTCAAGTAGTGTGGCGATAATAGTTTGGGTGGCCGAAAGTGCAAGGAAAGAAGAAACACAAAGCGCAAACATGGAATTGTTGTGTGACATATGAATGTATGTGATGGTTATAGATAATGTTGGATTTTGAGCGATTAATTCTAAATTGATTTCATAAAGGATAATTATACCTGACTTGTTATATGTTCAAATCAAGCCTTAGTTGTTGCATAACACAAAAATTGTGATAAAAACTGACTTTGACTTATATTAAGTAATGACATAACATAGCCCCTTGATCTTTACAAATAAACTGCACGGTGTGTTACCATAACTTGCATACTATGCTTATGCATTTATTTTATTTTATCTTTTCTAACTTAGAGACACTCATTTGACCAAATTACTGATTAGAGGCAACAACAAAGAGTAAATTGGCAACTTTGAATGAAAAGCTTGATGTCTTGGAACGTCGGTTGGAGGTACTTGAAGTCCAAGTGAACAGCGCATCGGAAAATCCCTCACTATTTATATGATGTAAAGTGCTGCAAGGATTGTTGTTGTTGTTCTTATCGGTTGTCTACAGATTTCATCAAAAGCAATGAGGTGACTGTTTAGGGTTTTGCACATTTCTACATGATCATATCCAATATTTGTTGGTAGATTAAATACAGATGGAGTACAATATCCCTAAACTTGATGTATATTTTGATCCGCTATGTATGATGTAAAGATTTCTTACTCCTTTCTTGTACTGATGGAAATTAAGTCATTTGCGGACATTTGTAGTTACCGGGCCCATAAGACGTATACTCATATATATATATATATGGCAAAACATCTTCTATGGACGTCTAATTATCAGCTATTGGATCGACATTGATGAACAACAACTCTGTATGATGTACTATTCCAAACAGTAATTATTGTACTTGTTATATTAACTACTATTTATCACTGTTGGCCGTTGGATTGAGATCCATCAGCTGATAATGAGCATCCATAGAAGAATGATACTTTCTCTCTATATATATATTATACAAAAATACAAGCTATGTGTTATGGTTGCCACACCAAATACCCCCGTGACACTATGCATATATATATATATATACACCAGTCCAAGTGATAGTAGAGATTAGTCTAAGTGGTAGTGGTTTCCTTTCTTTATTTAAGTGGTTTTGTATTCAATTTTTTTTTAATGAAAAAACAAAATAAATATATCTTTGAAGCATGCATGTGGTAATACTTTCTTTATTTCTATTTATTTGCCATATTTACTTAATTCACATCGATTTAAAAAGTTAGTTAACGTTAGTTGATTACTTATATTTTATAAAAATGTTTATTACTTTTCAAAATTACTCCTATTTAAAACTCTACTAAGTGGAGTATATGATTTAATTCTTAGTTGATTGTGATTTATTAAAAAATATACAAATATATTAAATTAAATAATAAATATGGAAAAAAAATTTAATACTGAATGAAATTTTTAATGTGACAGTAAAAAAGAACAAAAAAAAATCCAAAATATGAAAGTTAAAAAGAATGGAAGAAATAGTTTAGATTATTTTTTTTATATAAAATAAAAATAACCACAATATATATATAGTATGTATACATATGTTGACGTGTGATTTATGGCAATATAATTATAAATTAAATATTTTCTATTAAAATATAAATTTTATTTCTACAATAGAATTAAATATTTAAAAAAAAACATCCAACTAAACAAAACAAACAATGCTACCAAACTCAATTTAAATTCAAATTACATGTAACATGAGCAAAATAAGTAACACGAGCAATCAAATTTCAAATGAGTATAATTTCTTTAAAAAAAAAAAACAAACGTTTACAAGAACGTCATACAGTTAATCATCAATTTAAGCTTTTTTGACTTAATTTTAATGATCATATAAACTAGTATGCTTTGGGATCAAGTGTCCTTATGAGTTGGTGGTGTTTGGTGTGGTGGTCCTTTGTCTATCAAATGAGTTGGTGGGGTCCACCAATTTGTGCGGCAAATGGAAACCAGAGTCTAATCTTGATTGGACCCAAATATCTCTTTGAGTCTTAACCAAGACCACAAAGTCCTCTGCTGGTTCTCTTTGTTTATCCATTCTAAATCTTTTAACTTTCTTTCATTTCAATGGTCCCCCTCTTAACTTTTTTTTGCAATTTTGATGGCTATTTATTCTTATTAATTAACATCATGTACTTGCTCAAATATAATCTCATATGGATTATATCTGTGATTTTATACTATATATATTTTGTTTTAATTAACATGAAAAGACTGCAATCTTGACTTTTAGCATCTGAATTGTGAAAAGAGTAAAGAGTGACTTGTCTTTTTTTTTAATAGTGAATATAATAAAAGTCTTATAATGTGCTTAATTACGTAACTTATTCTCTTTTTATTTTTTATTTTTATTAAAATAGATAAATTAGAGCTTTAGGTTTGTTAAAAGTAAAAAACCTACCCTTGCAACAGAGTGCGTAACTCATTTCTCTCCAAAGTAAGAGATTGAGAGCTCAAATTTTACTCACAATAATAGTTGATGGATATATTTTATCTATATTTATTAAAATATAAAAATCACAATACGATAAAATTTTACAAAATAAAGTGAAACAAAACTTAAAAAAATTAAAACTAGCCTACCAAAGAGATAAAATAACAAGATAAAACCTAGAAATACGCTAGTAATAAATGTCAAACTTATAAAATAGTAGTGGATAAATTAATCTCAAAACAGTAATGACACACAAAAAATAATAGATGCACGTGATGATCCATTCTAAATGATATAAAACTGAGTAATTTTTGAGCTTATCAACAGGTCTGATGTTAATCGTTGTTTCACCCGAGACAATCTTAAGTAAGTTAAGAAAATTGAGATCGTGTTTGATAACTAAGGCAGAGTCTTTTATGTTATTTGTTTTATTTCTGTTGTTATCTTGTTTAATAACAAGCAATAAATTTCAAATTATTGCAAGTTTTATAATATATATATATATATATATATATATATATATATAAAAGTACCATCTTGTTACACACAGACATATTTTATAATTTATATTGGTGTATTAGCTGACTAATTTTTTTATAATTATTTTTATTGAAAGGAAATTCTTAGTTATTTTATTTGATAGTTTTATTACCAACATGAGGGCCTCTACACATAAAAATATATGCCCTTATGACACGTAAAAAAAATTGTAATTATTTAAATGGCAAAAAATAAATTGTGAAAAATAATTTAGAATTTCTTTTTTTTTAATAAAAAAATAAATAAAAACAAACAGTCAAAAGTCGGCGGTAAAAATCGTCGGCTAACGTTCACGTCCCAAAGAAGCGAAAAGTAACGACAATGATGGCACGTGTTCTTATCGATCAATTTCTACGAAATGGACGGTCATGATCGTTTCAATATAACAAGGGATCGAAATTGAACGGCTATGATCATCATAGGGTACACAAAGCTATCTCTATAAAGGCTTCTCTTTTTCTCGTATCTTTTGGTTTATTTCCTTCTTTTTTGGCGATAAATTGCTGATAATTAACCGCTGATTCTCTCGTCGTTCCAAAATTCGGAAACCCTAACCCTAGATGCGAACGAATCGTCCGGAGCGCCGGTGATCCGGTTTGTCGCCGGAGCGCCGTGATTTGGAGTCTGAAGGAGGGGAGAGGTGAATTGGTTGGTTTGTTGAGAATGGAGCCTGATCCAGCGGCAGAGTACTTGATCGATGATGCGGGAGACGTCGGAGCTGGATCAGATGGCGAGCTCCAGTGCGCGATCGAGAGCCTTTGTGGGATGTCACCGTCGTCCGGGTAAGGAAGAAGCCCCTAATGCTTGTTTTGAAGTCTTAGATTATTTCATCGGTATCCGATCCGGTGGTTTGGTATTGAGTTTTGAATTGAAAATTGAAGTATTGGCTGGCAGGATGCAGATGGGGGACGCGTTTATTGGTGGTGCTTGTGGTCTTCCTCAGATGAACTCGGTTCAAAAGTATGGTTTTTTTTTTAGTTCTTGTTTTTTTTAATTTGATTTATATGCTTGGATTTATGTGAAGCCAAGCAATTAGGTTTTTTCTTTTTGGCCAATAATGATGTCAGATTATCTGATTGTATGTGTTGATGGCATAGAAAGATTGGATTTTGGAGCTTTTGATTAAAAAAAAATTGGGGTTTCTGCTTTTTTTTGGGTAAATCTGTTTGTTTTGAATGGTTGAATTAAAAATTTTAACAGAATGGAGGGAGGATTGATGTATGAAAATACTAGAAATCTTCAGTTGAGTGATTGGTAGGTTGCTTTCTTTTTGCCATAATCTTTGATTGACAAGACCATCATGTTCTTCTGAATCTGAACAACTGAGTGGGTATTTTGACAGCATGAGTACTGGAATGGTTTATTCTCAGGCCTGTGGTTCTCAACAAACGGGCGTGATGGATGGGTACTTCCCTTTCTCTTTGTAATTCTGGTTTGGTTGTTGTTTACTATAAATTGAAGAGGATATCACTATTGAATTTACCAGTTTGGAACCGGGATTGGTGTATGGAGATGCGGGCAGTATTCAGCAAGTAAACACAAGGAAGAGGTATGCTTGGTGCATGTTTTCATTTGTATTTGTATTTGTATGCTCAAAATTTTATTCATTATCTGTTGTGAACTTCTTTGAAGTTGTGGTTTCGATAAACTAAGATTGTTTATGCTCCGCCTTTTTTGTTTTCTTCTGTATCTTGTCTACAACTGCTGTTTGAATACTTGTGTTGCCATAGTCGGAACTTTTGGTTCTTAAATAAAGATTTGACCACAGTAGATTATATTCGGAAACTTTTTTTTCCTGCTGTTATGATTATATTCAGTTTCTCTCTTGAGATGGTTATTCCCTTTATAAATGTGTACTTTTACCATGCCATGGGATGATACCAAAATTTTTTATGTATTATTGCAGAGCAATGGATGAGGAATGCTCGAGGCCCAAGTCGAAAGCATGCCGGGAGAAAATGAGAAGGGATAAGTTAAATGATAGGTACTTGCTTTTTCTTAAACTAAAAGTCTTTTTTTCTTATTTGTTCTAATGTTTATATAGGAAAAATACTCTTTTGCTTGATTCCTACACATGTACTTCTAGGTTCTCAGAATTAAGTTCTGTTCTCGATCCTGGTAGACCTCCTAAATCTGATAAAGCAACCATATTAAGTGATGCAGCTCGTGTGTTGGAACAGCTAAAAGCCGAAGCAGAAGAACTGAAAATCTCTAATGAAAAGCTTCAAGAAACAATCAAGGATCTGAAGGTTTGAGCTTCTCATTATACCGTATTATCTTTTCGTATCTTTATAGTTCTGTTTTAAATTCATGATACCATGTGCTTTTCCTTTCCTTTTGAAACTGAAACACAACCCTGTTATTTCTTCAACAACTTCTCTGTTGATTGAATACATTTGTTACATTATGGGTAGGCGGAGAAAAATGAGCTCCGTGATGAGAAGATCAAGTTGAAGACAGACAAGGAGAGACTCGAACAACAGCTCAAGGCCATGAATATGGCTCCTGCCGGGTATATGCCTCACCCTATGGTATTCCACCCCGCCGTCTTTGCACCGCAAGGTCAGACACCGGCAACAAAGTCTTCATCCTCTCCAGCATTCCCCAGTGTGCCAATGTGGAGATGGTTGCCACCAGCCCTTGTCGACACAACCAAAGACGCCAAGCTATGGCCTCCGAATGCTTAACCAAATGCAGCTTTTTACCTGATGGCAAAGATGCCAAGCCGGGTTGGTTATCATGTTCTCGATGATGTGTTTATTTATCATTTCTCGGTTATTGTACTGATCTTCAACTCCCATGTTGAATTCTCATGTAGTTCTTTTATCAGAAACTCTGTTTATTGCAGATGCAATTGTAGAATACTTCATGAAGACTAATGACATTGAATTGTTGTTGGATTGTGGTTGAAGGGAACTCTCAGGAAATTGAAGATAAGAAAGTGATTCTTTGAATGAAATAAAAAAAAAGTGCAACTGATATTAGCAATGAGGTTAGCATTCCCAACATTTGAATTTGTTATATTATTATTATTATTCTTTTTTTATGGTGGCATGTTTCTGGCCTTAGTTGGTGCTTGGGCATTCGTCATGGTTGTTCTTTGAAAGTAACTAGTTCCTTTAATTAATACCTCACATTTGATAAGTTAAATTTTAACCATATATATGCATTTATTTCTGATTTATTATTGGGCAAAAAACTCTCATTTTTACCGTAAGACAATCATCAGTGGAAAATGACTGATCAGCACAAGCACACTTGTTTAAAGGGGGAAATGATTCAAATTTAAATTAAAATAAGTAAAGAGGTTCCATCTATCTATTAAATATGTGGAGGCAATGCATATCTAGTTAGTATAAGTCTGTAATTAAGTCACACTTGAGAACATTGCAAAAGGGTTGGAGATAAACCAAAGTCAACAAAGAAAGATTCAAAGTGTGCTATACCATCTTATCCTAAGATTTGTGTTACTTCAGTCATGTACTGATGAAGCTTGGGATTTCTCATTTCTTCACCTTTTTATATCTAAACAAAGTGACATCCAAGTTAAATTCAAAAGTGAATAAAATTAAAAGTCACTGAAACCAGAACCTAGTTCCATTGAATTCCAAAATTCTTCGGAACTCGAGTTACTAAATCCCTTCACAGACAACCAAACAAAGTTATCTACAATATATCATCCAAGTTTAAGAGGATGATAACTTGCTAGTTCTGTAAACACACATACATACTATAAATATGATGTATCAGACAGATAGACACACATAAATACACACGTACATGCATACACCACATGTACTTATACGGGTACATGAGTGGTATAAAGCATAGATATCCATTATCAAGTATCGTCTATCATTTATTAATCACACCAGGGGTAAAGCATGTTCTTTGCTGGCCAAGAACGTTTCTAAAGCTAAATTCTTTTCTTTGCTGTCTTTGAACTCAACTCGCCGGCCATGACCTATAAAAATGATAATTTAAATGTTGGTACCAACTTAAGAAGAAGGTTAAAAATCAATTGGTTCATAATTTATACGGGAGAGGAGGGCGCACCGGGTAGTATCCATAGAAAGTCCAAATCAAGAAGCTTCCTGACACTGCTCAATTGCATGCTAACTGCAAACCAAAACAGGTTTAACACTGAAGATGACATGCATGCATTAGTTCCAATTAATATAGATTGAAAGGATACCTGAAACCTTGTTATATTGTTCAAAAATACTCAATTTAGAGTCTTCAGATTTGGCAAAATGATCACCCGTGAACAGAATTTTCAAGGGTTTGTAGTACAAACAAACCGAACCCTGCAGTAGGTTTGTGAAATGAAATTGTTTGCAACTTAAACCTCGCATAGCTTTGTGGGAATAAGAACTCAAATTGAAGTATTAAGATCTATTTGGTTTGGGAATTGAATTGGGCATGTATTATCAGGTCTAAGAAACTAAATGCAAATCAAGCATAAACAAATATCACACCAAAACTACCATCTAAGCATCTCGAATTTATTTGGGGAAACGACTTACTTCTGTATGACCTGGTGTGTGAATGAGTTCAATGTCTGTACTGATACTCCATGGGCCTTCTCCTTGTAACTGCATCTCTACATCAGCAGTATGAGGTTCTACCTGCAGTAATTGCAGAACCATTATTGGTGACCGCCTAGTAGCTAATAATAAGATTGCAATTTGATTGTTATCTACACCATTCACCTCTACTTTAATTTTTTTTTATCCCCTCAGTAAACAGTATTTTTTTAGCTTATACTGAGCAACAAAAATGAAGAATGTGGTCTCTAGGCAATATTTATATGAAGGTGATACTCAAGGCTTCACACTCAGCTGCCTAGATTCATAGACAATTAGGAAATCCCACAGGCTACGCACTGCTCAGCTGCTTCTGGAGTCTTGAAATTGTAAGCACAATAAATTAAAAAGTCTGGTAAATAATGCAATTAGATAAAATAATAAAGGAGGCTTGTCTATGAGTTGGAAATAAAGAAGAAAAAAAGGATTATAGTGCTTACATCGCCGGCATGGAGAATTCTTTTACACCTCAAATGATTGAACCACTTCTCATGATCTCCGACATCATCCCTAATTGTCATAAGCACTTTAACAAACAAGGCAAGTGATTTTCAGAAAATATCAGATGCAAAGGTTCTCATACTTGTGAGTCAAAAATAAGTATTTTGCTCCTCCAAGCATGTCAATTCGCTGGGCTAATTTTGGAGTGTATCTTGGGCTGCAAAATAAGTGCATCATTTGATAAGATTATCCACCAGATATAAACTTATCATGAATATAAATAGATAATCTTAAATACTCGATTCATTTTGCCATGAAGTTTCCCTGTAAAAGAAAATTGTGACAAGGTCCATCTGGAATAAAACATAGTAAATCTTTCGTTGGCTGCATAAATAAACTTCTTGCCATGAAAAATTGTGCCATTCTATTTTGTTGATCAAGCAACTCATGCAATCAATACGTATAGATTGTATAGTAGGATTCATTATATGACAAACAACTATTTAACTGACGCTTGTATCCGTTAGCTATAACAAAATTCATGAAGAGTTATTCATAAGTTTGTCATCCCAATTAGAACCATGACAGCTTAATGTAAACAAAGGCTTTTTTGGATAGATTATTGCAACAAAGAAATGAGGAACAAATACAGGATTGGCAATCTAAACAAAGGCATTTTCCAAGGAAAGTATATTGCAGATTCACATAGTCAATCCATCCAATGATTAATTGAAAATCAAATTTTGGTGGTTAAATTCTACCTGTCAACAAGTATATTTCCCTCTGGATGGGCAATGAGATAGGAAGCTGCTCCATAAGATCTCTCAGAGTGATAACCACAGTGGTATACACCCTGAAATCACAAGAGAAAAGCTAATTACAGATGCATTCAAATAATGCCAGAAACACAAAAGTTCATATCCGTTATTGAGAATCATGAACACATAAAAAATCAGTGCAACTCTTAACCAGTTCATAAGACTGCTGAACCAAGAGAAAAATCCAAGTAACTAAACATGGCATGGTTTTAAGTGGGCTTTCAGTCTAAACAGTTGTTTTTAGTAAGAGATCAACTTGCAACTCTAGCAGCAATGCAAGAGAAGTATAAGAGTGTGAACTATAAATGTTTTATCAAGCACTCTGAACTAGAAAATGTTAATCATTTTACATACCTCAATGGAAAAAAAAAAAAAATCCAATAATATGGAAGAAGAAGAAAAGGCATAAAGTAAAAAGTCAATTACCGGAAGCCGCTGCTCATCAATAGGAAGAGGGAACATCTTCTGCACTTCCACAATCTCCTTCGGAGGCTTCTCAGTATGTATTGAGCTTGTTGGACAAGAAAGAAGTGCCTCCAGAATACAAATAAGACTTATCATAACCTCATTAAAAAAAAAAATGACTTTGATATTGCCCTGCCCTCATTGTCATATGCCACATCAACTCACCAAAAACATTTTTTTGTACACCAAACATTCACAAAAAGCATAAAATGAAATTATAAATTTCATTCTCTGAAATTCAAGAATTTCCTCATTCGCACAATCATGAACATCAGATGCTCAACCAAATGACTCTGATATCATTATGACTATAAATTTCAATATGTTGTAGAGCTAATACCCATAAATTCAACTAACTAGACTAAAAGTGATAGCATTAGGAAGAATTTCCTCATTTGAACAATCATGACCATCAGATGTTCAACTAAATGCCTCCGAGACCATTTAAATTAAAAAATTTTAAACTTTGAGAGATGTTTAAATAAAGGAACAAGAGGTGAAGCCCCTTATCCCTCCAAGGAATAAAGGGTCTTAATCTACATCAAACTAGAAGTAGCTTATTCTGGATTATGAGGTAGAGTAAAAAAATTAAAATTATACTCGATCATGAAAATTAATTAATAAAATTTAAACAAACAACTATCAATAATTTACTTAATTTCCCAATACACATACACATGTGTATATAAGTATGTGTATAAATATATCTACATATACATGGGTGTATGTATATACATATGAATATGAAAATTACTTAATTTCCTAATACACATATACACAAGTGTATATGTATATATCTACGTATAAGGGTAGCCCTGATGTATATTCATATGAATATGAAAATTACTTAATTTCCTAATACATACACAAGTGTGCGTTTGTGTGTGTGCATATACGTATACATGTATGTATGTATGTATGTATGTATCTACGTATAAGGGTAGCCCTAATGAGCCCTTGATTCAATCCCCCATCGTTCTCCATCCAAGCAAACCCTAAAAGAGATAGTTTGAGAAAACCCTTACTTGCAAAGCCTTGAGCCTTTCCTCCTGGCAACTCGGTTGATTCACGACTGCCGATTGCCCATCGATCCGCGAAAAGGTTTCCTTCAAGATACAAAGATCAAATCAACACAAACGAATTGCAAACTAAACATTTGATCTCAGAGAACTAGAGAAGATGATTACCGGTGCCATCCAACGACAAGTATCGCAATCAATGCAACGACGATCTACAAACGGATGAACAAAATGAAATTCCTTAATAAGTTCAGAGGCCAAAAAAGAGGAATCAAAGAGTGTGTAGTGCTCACCCACGAAGAACTCGCCGTCGACGTTCTGGTGACGCCGATCACGATGACGCGCCGGCGCTGCCGTAGCTCTGACGGCGAGGCTTGGTCGTGGGCAGTGTGGGCGATATGGATGGACGAGAGCGAAGCCTCTGAGTGCCATTTCTCTCTCGATCTCTGTTTCTCTCTCTCTCTCGCGCTTGGGAGACACTGGAAAACAAAAGGGCGGCTCAATAGAGTTTCATTCAGTCTTTGCCTTTTTATTTATTTAGATTTTTTTATTTTGAAATTTTTATTATTATTACTTTTTTTTTGGGAAAAGTAGTCAAAAGATTATCAAAGTTGCAAAGTTTGAATAATGTTTAATTTTATCCAAACTTATCTGTTATCGCCTAATTAAAAAAAAATACAGGAGTCTCATTCAAAATAAATGGTTTTATTTACTTTAATAATTTGGTAGATCTTTACTTTTCAATAGTTTTATTACACAAATAAATGGTTTTATTATATAAATGTCTCATTTATTACACGTATGAATGGTTTTATCTTTACTTTTCATTTATTACACTGACCCTTATTTTTGTAATAGTTTTATTGCACAAATAAATGATTTTATTACATAAATGTCATGCGAACAAGAAAATACAGGATTCTCACTCATGTATTCATCCAATCCAATGGGAAAATACACTATTTTGGTTGTGGTTGTGGTTGACTGCATGAGCAAAATTGGCACATTTCATGCCTTTATTGGCGAAAAGAATTGCCGAAATATTCTTGGAAGGAATAATTAGGTTTCACGGTTTGCTGAGATCGATTACAATGTTTCCTTAGTTAATTACGTACACTCATTTTATGTAAAATTTATTTATTTATTTATTTATTTTTGTAGTTAGATTGTGAGAGAAAGCAAACTTTTAGCTTCGGATTTTTTAAATTCAAGAGATTAAACCCCTCTTCTTACGTAGTGAATAGTATAAATAGTGGTTTGTCATATTAAAATATAAAGATAAATTTAATTATTTTTTTTTAAAAAAAATAAACTCTTATGTTAATAGTTAATAACCATTAATTTTGACCTTGAAGCCATGTTAATGGTTAATCATTATTTTTCTTGACTTTGAAGCCACCATTATATGTAATTTGAGCCACCTATGTGTTATTTTTATCTAAAATTTTTTCCTTTATAAAAAAAAAAAGATTTTTGGATGTTAAATTGCGTAAGTTCACAAAAGTTCCTATAAACTAGAAAGGGAGAAATTATAAAGGGGTCGGGCCTGTGATAGTTCTTGTGTAAAATTGTTATGAAATTCTTTTAAATATTTTTAAAAGTGTAACATATCAAGAGAGAGTGTGTGAGGTGTAATTTTGTACTATAAAACAATTTTTCATATTGGATACTACAACAATAGCAGGAAACATGATATAATCTGTATAAATTTTTGTATTTTATTTTTTATTTACTCTTTTTATTTTATTATATATAATTCTTGTTAAGTGAAATTTAGATTTCACAACGCTACAAATTCCTAACATGCCAATATTGTTAAAAAAAATTGTCACATGTAAAAAAAAATTCTTATTTCATATATACATCTTAAATAATAAATGTTTACATATACACAATTCTAGCAGTAAATCAAATATCTTAACGTCTTTTTCTTTTGAATATTTTTTTTTTCAGGTTTAAACATAAAATAACTATTATATCAATTAAGATACTTTTAAAACGTGAATTTATTGATTCTTTGTGAGCGAGAGAATGTGAATTTATTATATTAGTTACTATAGCACAATTTTAAAAACAAATCATATAAGTAAATATATAACCTATATAGCTATACATTTTGGAGATGCACAATATCGTAAATATTACAAATAAATTTATAAAGTTATATTAACAAAAACCCCTCTTCCTTAAAAGAGAAATAAGTACCTTATGGCTCTCTTAATCAAACTTTGTTATCATTGGATAAAAATAAATTCTTCTTTTTAAGTAAAATAACAATAATTCACTCATCCGTAAAACTTACATCATTCCTCTCTAAACTCAAAAATCAAGGGTTCCAATCTCTTTAGTAAAAAAATAAAAGGTAAAATAATAGTAATTTTTATCCATCCTCACTGGCCTCCAATGGCTTAGTAAGTACTGGGAGCAAAACAGCATGTCATTATTTCAGGGAACAACATCAATAATCCAAGCTTTTACATCAAAGGACAAAAACGTTAGAGCATGAAAAATTCCATCAACAAAGAGTGGAGAGAACGTTTGGTCCATAACTCAAGATTAGATTTAACTAAACTGAGCAGAATTAAGAGTAGAAATGCTCCATTAAATGATCTGCGTGTGTTCACCTCAGAAATGAAAATATCTGCAGATCGACAGACTGAATCAGTCCTTCGCAGACCTGTAGCGGCATTGGACTTCCTCACCTTCAATAAGTTTATCCAAAGAATCGATAGGGAGTCCGATCATCTCTAGTGTTTTCTCCCAAACATCGAGAGAGGTTTCTAGATTATGTGCTTCTTCGGAGATGTTCATTGGGCGGCAGTCATGAGAGATATATGGGCAGACAGGCCATTCTTCGGACTTTAATACGCTACAATATTCTGGGACCTGAGGGTCAGTGGCAGCGAAGAGTGAGCTTCTAGACCCTGAAATGTTACATAACCGTTACCTTTCAATGTTTGGGGATTAGATCACCACAAAAAGGGGGCACTAACCTTCTTGAGCATCAAATATGAAGTAAGGAATTAGGTGATAAGCCGCAATAATAATCTTCGGAAGATCCCTTGCCTGCAAGTGTAATTAATAAGCTCTTATATGATAATCACACATACACACACAAGAGTATCAAGCCAAGAGATGCTAAAGAATCTTCTGAACCAGATTTTTACAGTGTCTTACTAACATGATATTAATTGAACTGCAGTAAGCTAACAAAACTGATGCATGCAAACCTTCACATACAGCAATTCTATCCGGAATTTCTCAATGTGCATGAAAGAATTACTTATTTTTCTTAAAATTATATGTTAGCATGGAAATTTCTAATTGCAGACATGCACTACGCTTCATAGGGCATACAACATCCTGAACAAGTAATATATATTGTACAAAAAACCACTGATATCCAAGTAATGGAACTTAAAACAGATCTTCGAAGACACTCACAACATTGGTGTGAACAATTCCTGGAGAAACACACATAACATTGATGCCAGCTTCTGCAGGAATACGCTTGTGAAGGATGCTGCAAAACTTTATCTGAACCAAATAGGCATTCTCACATCAGAAGACAGACTTTGCCACAACTAAGACTAACTATGCATGTTTTCATTCATCATATAACCCGAAAAGCAGAAAAGGAAAATGGAACAACTTTATCTTAAGAATCTTGGCCAGAAACACAAGGAAAATAAACAGCTCAAAAGAAAAACAAGATGACATCATGTCTCAAAATGAATTGTCTCCCATACCTGTGCTAGTTTACTGTTTGCATATCCAACTAAACTGGTGTATTTCTTCCTCCCAGAAGTAACATTCATATCTTCTGTGTCAACACAGCCCACAGAATGCATCTAAAATAAAGCCGATATCAGTATGAACTAAAGTATTTTGAACATCATAAGATGAATGTGTATGAGAAGGAATAATATTGGCAAAGATTGAACATACAATGGAATTCACATTTATAATTCTGCTTGGAGATCCTCTAATTAGAGATGGCAAGAGCAGGAGTGATAGTAATGCTGGGGCAAGATGATTCACTTGCAAGTGTTCTTCATAGCCATCCTTTGAGAAACGCTGTGGCTCTAAAGAAAACAGAGAGTGAGGAGTTACTTGAGTCAACATCTAAGAATATGCACACATGTAGAATCAGTACCTATGTATTCCACTAAATCACAAATTTTTTTTGCAAAAATATGAAGATAACTTAGTTTTCCCATCAACTCTATCCATATATTTTCCCCCATGCCTCCATCTGTTCAATTTATCAACAAAAGTATGACAAAATAAAAGAAAATTAAATTGGCTCCCACAATTGACTGAATATTAGCATTAGCACATAAACTGATGGAAACTTATAGCTGCAGGGCAGCTGATAAAAAGAGACAACCTACCAATGACAAACTAGTAGAGAACCTGGCACTATCTCCAAGAGCAATAATAGTATAACAAGTAAAAATACTTCACTAACACATAAAACTACGAAATTTATATCACAAGAAAGCTAACAAAAGAGACTATTAGTAACAAGCTACTAGGAAGCACAAAACCAAACCACTACCTCCTATAGAGAAAATCCCAGCATTATTGATCAATACGTGCAAAGGTCCTAATCGTGCATTCCAAGCTTCAGCAAATCTCACCACAGAGTCCAGGGAAAGCAGATCAAGCTCCATAACCTTGAAATACAGTAAAATTGTAAGAGCAAACCACATGATGTACAGTACATTGTAAGAGTAAACCACACGATAACTCCATTTCTAAATTAACTACAAATCCAACCAAAATAATTAAAATTTATTAAGAAATTTTTACAAATCAATGATATATAGAAGGAAACAACTTTTCACCAGAAAGGAAATTTCTTTTCTTTTTCTTTTGTTTTTTCTTTGAAGTCAAACCACAATAGACCAAAATTTCCACCATTTTCCCTCAATCCCTTGGTTGAAAAAAAAAATCCACAACTTTTCGCACAAAATTTTTATTCATTGCAACAGCAAGAACAAGAATAACACAAAACCCTAATCGCAGTTAGAGATTCCCAGCAATGTACCTCAACGTTAAGCGGAGGAAAATCGCCAGACCTTTCAAGCTGCCACTCATGAATAAGCTCATGAGCCAACTTCGTCTTCCTCACAGCCATCACCACATGCGCCCCGGCCTCCGCGAGCTGCCTGAGATCAAGCACAACAAAACCACAAAAATGAGAAAGAGGATAACAAAAACCCAGAGGGAAAGATCTCCGATTGAAAATCAAGAGAAAGAACCGGGCGGTGGAGAGGCCAATTCCACTGGTGGATCCAGTGACGATGCAGGTGAGGTCGGGGAGAGGAGGCAGCCGGAGAGGATTTTCCAAGTGGCTGGCGGAGATCCGCTGAAAGAGGAACTCCCAGATGATGCTGTACCAACCTCTACCCCATTCGAACCATCCAAGAGCTTGCTTCTTCGGCTTCACACGGCCATCATCGCCATTGCCAGAGCTTGAGGACTCCATTGCCCCTCTTCTCACTCTCTATCTATCTCTCTCTCGCTCTTCGATTCTTTTGATTATAAATTATATTTTTTTTAATTTAAGAAAAAAAAAGAGCTGTTCGGGGTTCGGGCACACTAGTGTGGTCCATTAAGTCTGGAAAGTTTGGGCCCCACCATCTTGATTAGCAAATGAGTGTGTATTTTTTTAATTAAAAAAGTGTTTTTATTATTAATTTAAAAACAATAGAGTTTTTGATTTTTTTTTTCTTATGGAAACGAGCCGCCTCATCGTTTAGAAAATGAGCGATCTGATAAGAAAATAAAAACATTGGTGGAGCAAGTGAGGGTCAAACCCACACACATGGACAGATGGTCTTAAAATCACCCGCACACAATCATTACTTACACTCTTAAAACTATAATCTTACCTATGGTTCAAACTCTCACTATTTATGAAAATTTCAAATAAAAATCCAAAAATCAATAAATCTCTTAATTTGCAGTTGAGCACGGTTTGAAATTCTGAACATGTGATTGGTCTCATTATTTATGAAAAGTTCAAATAAAAACCCGACAATCAATAAACTTCTTGATCTGCAGTTGAGTATGGTTTGAAACAGTTGAACACGGTTTGAAATTCTGAACATATGATTGGAGACACAATTGAGTTTGAATAATTGACCCTACTTTTATAAATTTTATTATTTTTTTCTGTTTTTATAATTTTTATGTAAAAATTTAATTTATGTAAGGCATTATATCAACCAATTGTTAAGTATGTAAAAAAATAAATAAATAAATAAATCAACCTTCTCCTCTTCTAGTTTTATAAGATATTGATTTTTTACTTAAAAGAAAATCAAACTGGAGCTTTCAAAACTTAAAATTTTTTCCCCTGTAAAAAATTAAAATTTAAAAAAATTCAGACAATCACTTAAATAACAAAAACCAAAGCTGCTGATTCGGTGGAAAATTTCCTTGAAGGGGCATGCAAAAAGTATTTATTTTTTTTAAAAAATAATTGTTTCAGTTAACCTAATTACTCCTACAATAAACGTCACTTGATTAAACAAAACGCATAGCTCTTATTCAGTACCAACCATGCGTCTGACAAACAATAACACGGGTAAATTTTTTTCCATCGAAGCACTGTAGTTTGGCTTTATATCAGTTTGAGCTAACTTTCAGATTTCAGATCGAAAACGAGCGTAAAGCTTTTAATTTTTGTTTCTCGGCGGGCAATCGGAGGATTTTTGGTTATAATCGAGTGATGTGAGCTGGAAATATGATGTAGACACCTTGGAACCAAGTCAGCAACTATCCACATAATCAACCAAGCTGGAAAGGGATGAAGATAAGGAAGGGGAGGAAGGAAAGGGATGATGATGTGGACATGTGCTGAGTTGGTTCCTGGGTGTCCATATCATATTTACGGCTTTCACGTCAATCTATGATAACCAGAATCCCCCAATTGCCTCGCCGGAGAAACAAAATTAAAACTTTATGCTCATTTTGATACAAATTGAAAATTAGTGCTCAAACTGATATAAGGCCAAACTTAAGTACTCACTTGAAAAATTTACCCACAATAACACTAAAAGGCCAACAAACATAACTGCATTATGACAAATGGTTGGACCAACACAACTCATAACTCACTACAAAAAGTTTCTCTATTGAACAAGACCTTGTCCATCACTAAATTTGGTCTATGATCTGTGAATTACATGATACAACACAAGCCAAAGAAACAGAAGCTTTTGTAAACACTAAAACCACTGAGATATAACAGACACAGTAATTTCTTTCTTTCTTTCTTTCTTTCTTTTTTTCTTTTTAACCATGGAATACACTACTTTCTCATGAGATTTGAGTAGGTAGGAGGGTGGTGGGTTTTGTCTGTAGGTAATCTTGCAAATGACCTTTGAATAGATCTGCACGTATGCAAAGAAACAAAAACAAAATCACAAGGACCTGCAAGCAAAAGATCTATCCTCATCTCAGCTGCTGCTCTGAAGCAATTGTTGTGGTTGTATTCTGTCATTGGTCTGAGAATTTGAGAGTTTCTGAAGGGATCGGTACTGCAAGCGAACACTTTCTCCACTGTCAAGGATTTTTAGCAGGTACCTGAAATCAAGTTGTCTGATGCTAAATAATCTAGAATTAGATGAATTCTTTGATTTAAATAGAATGCAGAAAAGTAAATGGGTGCAAAACTTCAGTAAATGGTTTCCTTCCCTTGCTTATCCTTATTAATGGTTTATGGTTCCCCTCAATCAAACCACACCTTTTAATAGAACAAAAGTATTCAGTGGCTGATATCATTATGATGCGGAGCTTAAGGAGTAAATATAAGAAACCAGGAATTGAAAGCACAAATAAATCACCAGAATAAACAAAACCATACCATCCGTTCAAGCACTGGGAGGTGATCATTGCTTCCCTTCCTACAAATTTATCAGGGGTCCTCCTGTTTCCCTGTGTGTTCAGTGCGGTTATATTTCGTTCTATTTTGACATTGTTGAAGCATAGTCGCAAACAGAAAATCATATGAGAGTCTTGTATCAAGATAAATATTGATCACCTTAATCAACACTTTCTCATTGACAGCAAAAGGATACTGAACCCCTTTTTGTTGCCTGAGGCAATCACCATCTGTAGTCATCTCCCCATTTTCCTGACAGAAGGCTATTTAAGTGAGAAATTGGAAACAAGATAATAACCGCACAAGTATGAGCTAATCAAATGATACCTTGCTAAGTCTTTTAAATGCATCAATGTGATCTCCTACTTCCTTTCGTCGTTTACGTAAAGCAGCATTATGGAATAATCTTTTGTCATCCTCATGCTTCACTGCTGTGGCTGCAGCTCTTAAAGCTATGAGGGGGAAAAAAATTCAATGGGTGAGACATCAGAAAGAAGTGTAAATGTGTGCATGTGTAGCAAACAAGAACAATTCGAAAATATGCATACCAAGGTTAGGGATTAGGGACCCAGTTTCAATATCTGCATTGCAGAGAGTACATCTAGCCTGCAAGGAAAAGCTCAAAAGGATAAATAGAAATTATGGTCCTGTTTTGTATCTAGGTATTTCATCGAGAAAATAAATTAGTGAAAAGGCACTGCAAATTTGACTATTTGAATGCATAACTTTCAGCTTGTCCATATGGCATGTAGCAACTACAAATCCAAAATCCTAACTTAGTTACAAGTGAACCATTTCTGTAAAGTTTTAGCTTTGCATTTGAGAAAGAGGGAACTCAGTTGCTTGAATTAGCAAGATAAACAAGAGCCTACCGAAACTTATGCAAATAATGAAAGGAACACTATCAAGAAGATAATAAGTAAATGAACGTGTTCTCATCAAACAAAACATGGTTTCTTCCCATGAAACTAAATTATAGCAGAAATTCCCAGCAAAAGTAGAAATGAACCAATGCCTTTTTTTTTTTTGAAGGATGGAGTCTACCATCAACCTAATCAGTTGAAGTAACCAACCAATGGATTATCGGATGCTCAAATAAAATTATCAAATAACCACCAATAATTTAAAGTTATTCCCCAGTTAACAATCGGGAATCAGCATGTGTTATGTGAAGTGTGAAATGTGAGTAATAAAAAAACCCACAATCTAAGTTAATCTTCAAGCTTGAAACCAAGAAGCTACTTAGCATGTGGGAATTGATCTCTACTAAAACCCCAAACCCAGAACAGAAATACATCATGTTACACATGTTTTCCCTTTTCAGTTAAAATGAAAAAAATTCCTGCGTGTGCATTTTTAAAAAATAATTTTTAGAAAAACAAAATGTTTTTCTTCCTGTTTTTAGAGAATGCAAATAAAATGTTTTCCATTTTGCCAAATAGATACTTTACTTTTATAAATCTTATCATAACCAACACCATATATTCAAATATATATCGATTAGGGCTATATATCTTTTAAAATTAACGTTTAAACAGATTCTATGCATATTTACATAGTGTATAAATTATATAATATAAAAACAATATTTATATGTATCCCATACTAACTTATGGGGATACATACAGATCATATTTTATTTTTTAAAACTATTTAAATACTTGACAATAAAGGAAAATTATTTAATTACCACAGCAATGCATATAACATCCAATTCTATAACAAATAAATTTTCTGCTTTTATTTTAAAATTTTGTAAAATATTTTGCAAAAAAAATAGAAAAAAAATTATAAAAATGAAAAAAAAAAAAGTGAGGAAATTTAAGCAATTTTACTTGCATTTGTTATAATTATCATATTTTATTCATTGCATATTGAATTTTTATAGGGCTATCAAACAAATATCACAGAAAACAATTAGTGATGATAATTAGGAGAATCAAAACTCACCATCTCAAGGACCTTCTTCAGCATGTTTCCACCAAAGGAATGTCCACAGGACACAACCACAGCATCTTCAAGAAATGCCCCACTGGAAGACAAATAATCAGGTAATTTAAAAAAGGAAAAAGCGGAACAAGGTCATACAACATTTAAATATTCACAAGTAACCAAAACTCACGATAAGGGATCAGACAGGACACTTCTTAGTGATGGTTCTGGATGGGCATTATTTCGAGTTTCCTACAATTAGAGATCAAAACAAAAAGATGAGAACAAGGATAAAGAGAAAGAGTTTGCCTTAGAAACAGACATGAGCTGCTTCCTTCGCCTGAAGGAAAAGCTAAACAGAAAACAAAGTAAAACTTGGTGCAACCAAAAACATGAAAAAGAAGAAAACGAAATAGCTTGCTGAAACTGTAATGGCACTTGGAAATATAAGAAATACAGAACAATTGAAATTTCAATGTGCAACAATTAAAACCGTAGCATACATAAGTTTTATCTGGAAGGCTTCCCATAACATCTTCGTCAGCAGATAAATCATCCATAAACCGGCTTACAGATATTGGCTGATAACTTTGAGGAATTACATGGCCAGCAGCTGCAATTGGAGAACAGTCCAAGACAGCATTGCTTTGTGGCATGAGTCTAAATGTCAATGAAGCCCTAGAAACAGAAACTATTGATCAGGAAACTGTAACAAACTTGCAAACAGAAAAAAAAAACAACAGGTCCAGGTAGGCATATCACAACCATGATCCATTACAAATAATGGATAATTCAGGTCAAACAGAACAGTTTACTGAGGTTCTATACAAACCTTCCACCATTAATAATTCCTGGGCAGTTTTCATAAGCTGTCCTGAATGAAGCAGCAGGGCGAAGGCCAGCCGTAGCATGACTGAGTGCTTTCCCTGTAAGCAATAATAAATCACCAGGGCCCAAGTCACTATCTGCTAGATACCAACGGCCATTCGGATCATAAACCTATCAAAGAAGAGCTGGAGAAAATGATTTAAGGATCATATGTGGTGATGGCAAAACAATAACCATAGAGAACAACAACCCCCACCAACCATAAATCTTTCTGAAGAAAATAGTTAATGAAACAGAGATCATGAGGAGCACATTCTAGAATCTGAAACATGTAACAAAGACTATAAAACAAATTTCAAGATGCTTTGAAACATTAAAAAAAGGAAATGAAGTACCTGAATAGCAGGGCTATCCGAAGCAATCAAAGTCAACAATCCCTTTTCAACTTCATTGGCATATTTGCCACCTGAAGATCCCTTGCCATTCTGTAGTGAGGCTTGAGAATAGGCTGCAACCAACACTGATGAGGAGGCCTCATTAGCTGGCAATGGTGTGTCATCAAGCAGATGGTTGAAAGAGCTGCCAAAAATTATAAGTTATAGGACAAAAGGCATTACAAGATGGACTTATTTTATAGATATTGAAATTAAAATTAAAGGACAAAGAGTGCATATAAACAGAAGTCTTACTCGCAACGTAGACGAAGGTGCTTTGCTATTGCACATAATGCAGCACGAGAAGCCTTGCCCAAACATTTGAAGGCATCATTTATGCATGGAGGTGACAAGTCCCCATCTTCTGATAGCCTGATGTCAATTGAAAGTAGAAATGATTATTCCATGTGATTGTTATTTGTTACTGGTTAACAACATTAAAACAGAACCTCAAATTCTTTGTCAGACACTACTTTGGAGAGGGAGAACCTTTATATCAATAGTGTACCAAACTAAAAAAAATTATCGCACAAATTTTACATCCAAAATAATTTGGGGACCCAACACAACTCACATATTCCATTTCAACAAAAAAAAATACTAGCTTCAGTAAAATTAAGTACATATATATTCTTGAATACTTTCCGTGACATAATCCTCTTAAACACTTGATATAATATAAGAATCTATTGAAAAGAAAGGTAGTGAGCATGGAACTTTTGATCCACTCCCAAGGAAACGAAATGAATCCTCTACTGCTAGCTTGATTCAAAGCCAACTTCAACATTGATTCAGCAGTAAAACACAAAAATTTGATTGTATACACTGAATTTTTTTGTCAACCATAAACCAATATCCAACTCTCAATGATGCCTCTGTTTCCTTGCTAACTTAGGTGTTATATGCGTAGTCAAAAACATCTTTCCATTTGTTTCACCAACGCCCCGGTCATTTAGTGAATTTACAAAATTTCATTAAGTAAAATGGTACTTCGTAGTTTGTTCCGCTAGACAAATCTAATTAATACAACTGACAGGTTAGAAAATGTTACTGGGATATTATGCACTTCAAATTACTTCACTGTATAGTCATCATCACAAATTATTCTGACGACCAAATATACATACATACATACATATATACATATATATATATATATATTTGATTCAGGCAATCTGCAAGCTTAACCATCCTCACCAATCCAACAACATTTTAAACAAATAATAAGTGATGCATTCATCTCCACAAGTTCCATCTTAAATGCCTCCGTTACTCAATTAAAGAGAAGTTTGTGAGGGGAAAAAAAGGTGTGGCTTGATTGTATCCCAATTAATAAAATAGCAAGCAAATGTTGCATATCATTGACTGCATAATTCATACTCCAAAGCTAACCGTTAAATAAATCAGGTGAAGGTGAATATCATGCTTATCTGATTTTTCATGAGAAGCCCTATTGTCCTTTTTTTCCCGAAACCATCCATTCAATGCATAGTTTTATCAAAATCCTGAATCTTTGAATGACTTTTAGAAACAAAACCCCTCAGAAAGGTAGTATACAAATTGGTTGTGAACCACTGGTTATGTAGCTTGTATATAAATCATTTCCAAATATTCATAATATATTTGCATGGTGCTAATAAGTGATCCCTTGCCTTACCTAAGCATGAAAGGCTTGTAAATACTAAAACTGATTCCCTGCTGTCTCTAGCAGTGAATGGCATGATGAACATGGTTTTCAGCCACTTGTTTGCTTCCTTCAAATCAAGTTATTTATAAAGATTTCTAATCGAGTAACTACCCAGGGCTAAAGATAAAAGATAGTGTTTCATCAACTCAGATTTGTACAAAGTGATCCTCTTTCCTTATAAACAAAAATTATGCAATTCTTACAATTTTCCATTTTAAGCGTGAGTCAACGGGGTAGTCTACCAGAAACTTTGTAGATGCTTATACAACCATTCAGATCAAAATCAAACGATAATTTGGAGAAAAATAAGCATTATTAAAAAAATTTTAAAAAAAGACGAACTTTGAGAAAATTTCATACCTTCCGGCACGGAAAGCGTAGACCAGCCGGCCTGGCTTCCCCCAGCTGCCACACTGCCCCCTTGCCTTGAAGTACATCTTCGCCGACTCCAGAGCGCACCTCACAACAACAGAGTCCTCACCACTCAGCTCGATCACCGCCGCGTTGTGCCTCATCAGCGACCCCGACAGCGCCTCCACGGCTCTCACATAGACACCATCAGGCGCCCCATCGTAGGGCATGATATCCCCCAGGCGAACCCTAGCAACAGGGGAGTGCTCAGTGGATACAACATCCAGCGGCGGTGGCGGCGGACGGGGAGGGGGAAGAGGGATGAGGCCAAGGGATAGAGGAGAGGGGTGGTGCGACTGGAGAGGCGTCGCAAGAGACCGAACAGCAGGAGAAGCCACGGCGTTCGAGGAAGGCGGCATCGGAGCTGACATCGGCGGCCGGGAGCCGTTCATCTGTCATCCTGCGGTTACAGTAAGGGTTGAAATCGATTAGGGTTAGGGTTAGGGTTAGGGCAAGGATTAAGCTTTGGGTGATCGATCGCCATTGAAGACGGCGAGCATTTTCTAGGGTTTCGCCGCAGCTCGCGATTTGAAGTCTTTCTAATTTTTTTTTTTTCGCTTTTTTGTTTCTCCAGAGTGATGCGAACTACATGCGTTACCGAAGGAGAAGGAAAGGAGTAGCATGTTTGCATAAAAGCCCTTTATTTATTTTTAATTTATATTTGCTTTAAAGTCCCTTGGTATTGATGAAATCACAAACTAGTCTTGGCACGGTATTGTTATGTTTTCATAAAAAGCCCTTTTTTTATTTTTGTAATTTATTTTATCTGAGAATTGCTGCATTTTGCTCTGAGAAATAATGGTTCTAATTAAGAAAATAAAATTTCTCCTACTGACTTTGTAAGAGTAAGTCAATTATTTGCTTATTGTTATTATTTGTCTACGTTTATTCTATGTTTAGAATTATTTGGATATTTCAAAAAATATAATTGAAATTAATGTATGATTTGATCATCGGTTGTGTTTGTAACTAACAAAGATTTTATTGTAAAACAGAATTTTCAGAAAAGTATTATATGTTTTCTTTTGCAAATTTGAAAAATTTCAGGTTGGTTTTGAAAAAAAAAAACTTTTATATATATATATATATTTTATGCGTCTAAAATAAGTAATATATAATTAATTTTTTTATCTCGAGAGCTAGAGAATGATATAAATATAGCAAATATGTTTTTAAAAACATTTAAATATAAAAATTGATGTCGGTTTCTGAGTAGGGTATTTATATTCTATCAAGAAGGCGGGTTTAAACCTTAATTCATGCATAATGAAAAGCATGAGTGGTGTGTTGAGAGATTAATTTAACATGTCAAAGTCACTTGATTTAAGTGGTTAATGATACAAAAAATAAATCTCTCGTGTAATGTACGGATGATGAGAGCTTGAATCTTTATTGAAGAAATTAACTCACGGATGATGTAGCAGCTTATATGGCTTCACTCATCTACTACAGAGACATGCACTTGTCGCTATTTTTCACAAACTTTACTCTACATATACATATATATATATATATATATATATATAAGAAATTATAGCTTTATTGGTACAAATTTTTCTGTTTTGTGGGAGTATAGCATTATATGTTTCGTTTATGTACATAATCTTGTTTTAAATTTCGTGGCTGCAAAAATGAATCATAAAACTAAATAATGCTTCCTTTTTTTAAAAAAAAAAATCTTATGAACTCAAGTGTATATAGCTCTGACATTCTTCAATACCTGCGTGTGTCAGTACTTTGAACTTTGCTTTAAATTTTTCACAGCAAAATGTAGTACTTTTTTGGACTTTTATAAAAATAGGACACAATAAAGAAAAAGAATTGAAAATAAAATTATCAATTTGATCAAATACCGTGAGTGTGATTTCCAAGAAAATGATATAGTGGGAAATTTTAATTTTCTTTTTTATTTGTTATTTTTTTGTCTTATTTTTTTATTGTAATATACTTGATTTTACAAATACATATATATATATATATATATATAAAATCAAGTCTTTTAAAAAGCTAAGGATATTTGATATCTTTAGCTAAGTATAATATTCTTCATTTGATTTGAGGTATCTTTAGTTATACATGATAATTAACAAAGATTTCACTGAAAAGAATAGACACCCTTATTCGTCTCTTGTATACTAAATTAAGAAAAAACTTTTCTATCAACTAAATTAATACTAAATAAACCAAATAAATAAATAAGAAATTTATCCCATTAAGGGAAAAAGAATAAGATTCCAAACCTACCATATAACTTATTTATTATATACCATATACTCCCCGTTTAATATCAAAATATTAATATCAAAATCATGAGGTTTTTTTGTGAATACTTTAACTTAAAAAAAAAAAGCTATTTGTTAATCACAAATAATAATAATAATTATTATTATTATTCTGATTAATGTAGATAAATCAGGGCCACATCATCAAGTGAGGGACCAAAATTAACACTGAACCTTTGGAATAATGAATGATTTGAAGAACTGACCAATTTGTCTCCAAACATCAGAGAAAAAAAGAAAACCACAGCCTCACAGGAATCCTGCACTGCCTGAAACAATCAGCACAAAGAGAACATGCTCCATCAATGTAGTGTATGTTTCCATGGAGTGTTCTGAGAGAGGGAGGAACAAAGGACAAGGCATTCATGCAAGGGAGTCTTCTGTGTCTCTAAAATGGTCTCCTGACTCTCCTGCAAAAACACAAGCTGTACTAGTTGATAGAGATCTCACCAGACAAGGAGGATCTAAGAAACTTTAGACATCTATCATGGGATAAAGGTTATACCCATCAATAAGTGTCCTTAGTAGTGTATTGCACCAATCAAACAGTACCTTAAACTATAGAATAATCTGATTGCCTCAAATTTTGCCTTAAAGAAAACCTTAAACATGATCTTGTTCCTGAGCATTTCTATTCTTTCTTTCTTTCTGGTTGGGATTGAGATTCCCTAATTCAATTCATGTGATAGCCAGCAAATTCAAAAGATTAGATCAAATTGATATTAATTATCTCAATGTTTAACAGTCCATATAGAAAAGACTATTAGATAACTGGTCAGAGTCTATGTGAAAGCATCAAAATACATTAGATTACTTGCCATGTGGTTTTCAACAGGCAGGTTCCCAGTCAAGAAACTTGAGTAATGGATGTTTGACAACACTTGAGTGAACCAAGAGGAGCTTTATTTGACAGGGTTTATCTCTCAAATTCATTAGTTAATTTTGGTTGGTTTTTACTGATAAGCTCAGACAATACTAAAGATTTTATGTTATTATGGTAGAAATTTATGGAGATCATAACCTAGTTGTGGTTCTCAGAGCAAAGCTGGTTATGTCCACAAGCTGAAGTTCCACTTATTGTCCATAATGCAACTGACACCATTTGTTGCTTATTTTCAGAAAGTAGGCAGAGAAACAACTGAAGTTCCTGCATTGTGTTTGAGCATTATTCCTAACATTAATGTCCTTACTTAGAGCATACATATACTCTAGCATTCAATAAATTGCAAGCAATCTTGTTTTTACATCATAGAGCATGGATTACTGTTTTTTAAAAAGAGTATTATTAATTTTTCCTTTTTCCTAAAATGGCCGGCCTTCTATTTAAGAGTCAGTGGACCTTAGGGGATTTTAATTAAATAGTCAAATGGGAGCAATAATTTCCATAAACATTTGAAACATTGTATTTCTGAACAAAAGAACCATTTTCCAGTAGAGTTCAGATTGATTACATAGGTTTAGAAAAGAAAAAAAAACTTTATTCCTCCCTCCCCTTCCAATATGTGATATGCCAGATGATAGTGGACAGTGAAACATCTGGACTTTGCTGTAAGAGATCACTCAAGGGGAACATAATAAACATATCCAAAAGCTACACTCATTACATGGTGCAAGAACGCAACAAATTTTATTTCTGAAATGAATTACAATTATGCATCAACCTGGTGAATTTCTCAAGCAGACAAGCAACAACATGCATCAAAGGCAGGAAAACTATCAACTATCATAGAGATCGAATCACAAACTTAACATGTCAAAGAACAAAGTCATACATTAATGGTAATCTTCATTTAGCCTAGCAATACTAAAAGAACAGAAAATATTACACCACAGTGCAGGCAGAGAAATTCAGACTTTGTTCTTATTGAACCAAGAGAGCAGACCACCATTCAGCATTCAAGCCAACAATATTTACTGAACTAACATGGCAAAACATCACCAAAAACCGGCAAGTTTTCAGCTTGATGAAAAATCCATACCTCCCCATGAAGTAAAATTTCATATGATCAATCCACTCTGAGAAACAAATGCCATCAAGATCATCTAAGAAAGGGATGAACTTTGCCACTCAAGCCGCAAGTTTAGCAGCTCCATCATCCACCTTCAATCCAACCTCTCTCCCCAGCTCCTTCCACCCTCCCTCAAACTTAGCCGGAAACTTATTCCTCACTTTACTCACCACCCGCTTGGCCGCCCGCACCTTGCTCCCCCTCAACAACCCCTCCACCAACATCTTCGTCGTCCCAAAATCAGGGACTTTGTTCCTCTTCATCCCATCCATAGAAACCTCCGCCGCAGCGGCAAAATCCCCATTCTTGCACAACAAATGCACAAAGTTATTGAAAGTCACCGCATTTGGCTCACAGCCTCTAGCTCCAAGCTCTCTGTAAACCTTTCTTGGCATCCTCCAACCTCCCATTGTTGCAGTAACAAGTCATAAGATAGTTAAAGGTGATAATGTCCGGCTTCAAGCCAACAGCTTCCATCTCTTCGATCAAGTTGAGGATATCCTTGGGACGGCCAGTGAAAGCGTAGTGCATAATGCGCACGTTGTAAGCGGGGAGATCAAGGGCGGCGTTGGATTTCATCTCTTGCCAGATCTTCTCGGCTTGATCGGGCTTGCCTTCCTTGTAAAGAGAATCGAGGATGGTGGTGAGGATGACGGGAGTGATGTGGAGATTCTTGGAGCGGAGTTCGTGGAGGAGGGGGAGGGCGTGGGAGGAGGCGCGGCGGAGGAGGCAGTGGGATTTGATGAGAATGCCGTAGGAGACGTGATCGGGGGTGAGGGAGAGGGCGGGGAAGAGGGACGAGAAGAGAGGAGGGACGAGGGAAGGGGATTTCGAGCGATTGAGAGCGGAGAGGATGGAGTTCACGGTGGGGACGGTGCGAGAATGGGGCTTCAGAAGTGCGGCGATCTCGGCGTGGCGGCTGGACTTGGCGAGGTTGCGGATGGTGGAGACGTCAATGGGAAGGGAGGAGGTGGTGGTGGTCGTGGCGGCGGCGGTGGCGGTGGTGGAGGAGAGGCGGCGGAGGAAGTGGCGGAGAGGAGAGGAGACGATCGCCATTGTTGGTCGGCGAGAAGGTGGTTCTGGGATTAGGGTTTGTTTTAGGGTTTTGGGTTTTAGGCGGGTTAAGGCCCAGTGGGCTCAATTGTGGCCCATAGTGTCTTGTTTTTTGAGTTTAGACCCCTGGAATTTATAATTGGCCCCTAGAATAGTTTTTTTTTTTTTGGGGGGTCCATAATCAATGTAGGGATTAATCTTAATTTAATGACCTGTTTTAAATTATTGGAGCTGTATATTAAATTATAATATCATAAACCCGTTCATTATGATCATTATTAGTAGGATGGTTTTTTAAACCGTCATTTGCAAAAGAAGCATTTAAATATTAATTTTTTATTAATGAAATAAATAAACCATATGATATTCAACTTACGTTGTTCGTTGATGATTACAAATAAAAATTAAATAAAACTAAAACCAACAACAACAACAATGAGGCAGATTTTTTATTTATTTATTTATATATATATATATATATTTACAAAGATGTGCTACACACCATGATAAATGCCACACAACATGATAAGAACGAGCAGGTACAAAAAAGTTTACTAGTTAGATTAATTTAATAATCTTTTAAAAATTTACTATAAAGGCAAACTAACATAGGGCAAATAAAAATCTTAATAAATTTATCCAAAATGTTATATTAGTGATTATAACCTTATAATTTGCTATATAAACAGTGTTTATAAACAATACTGGGAAGGAAAGTTTTGAGTTTTTGCAATTTTTGCAATTTTTGGTGAGTTACCAATGGACTATCAATAATTTCTCAATAAGGTAAAATTATAAAAAACATAATATATAATATAATTTCCCAAAAATTATAACGAATAATAATATAAATTGATAATTATGAAACATGCATTAAAACATCTAACAAAAATCTATTCAATCATGTTTATTTTAGGATAGTTTTTTTTTGTTTTAATATTAAAAAATTAGTAAAATATAC